>NW_024470799.1:0-115000 GCF_017639515.1 Carcharodon carcharias
CTCTCTCTCTCTCCTCTGTCTCTCTCTCTCCTCTGTCTCTCTCTCTCCTCTCTCTCTCTCTCTCCCCTCTCTCTCCCCCCTCTCTCTGTCTCTCTCTCCTCTCTCTCTCTCTCTCCCCTCTCTCTCTCTCCCCCCTCTCTCTCTCTCTCTCTCTCCCCTCTCTCTCTCTCTCCCCCTATCTCTCTCTCTCTCTCCCCTCTCTCTCTCTCTCTCCATTCCCTCTCTCTCTCTCTCTTTCCTTTCCCTCTCTCTCTCCCCTCTCTCTCTCTCTCTCTCTCTCTCAGCCCGTGTTTGCCTCCATGATCCAGAGTAACCCTCGGATGATTGGCTCGGCAGCCCACCCCCAGGCCATCGTGTCCAGCTCTGGTCCTCAGTACCCGCCGGCAGACCAGGCCCCTCCCCAGGCCATGTACGGTGAGTGGGTTCTCGCACGGGTTGTGTGGTTCGGCGGTGGGGGGGCGGTGGGGGGGGTGGATCCTGGGTCGAAGCAGCTCTCCCCCCCCACCCCGGGCCCGAGGGACGCCTGAGCCCGACTAAACCATGGCTTGTCTTGTCTTGCAGTGTCGGCCGGAGTTCCCCAGCCTTACACCCACGCGGCCCCGCTGCACCACCACACTCCGCACCCGCAGCCTGCCACCACGCCAACTGGCGGCCAACAACAGGGTCAGCACGCAGCCCCCAGCCCAGTGCAGGTACAGGAGCTGAGAGTCCGCGCGCTGGCTTCCACTCGCTCTCTCTCTCTCTCTCTCCCTCTCTCTCTCTCTCTCCCTCTTCTCTCTCTCTCCCCCTCTCTCTCTCTCTCCCCCTCTCTCTCCCTCTCTCTCTCTCTCTCTCCCCCTCTCTCTCTCTCTCCCCCTCTCTCTCCCTCCCGCTCTCTCTCCCTCCCGCTCTCTCTCCCTCCCGCTCTCTCTCCCTCCCGCTCTCTCTCCCTCCCGCTCTCTCTCCCTCCCGCTCTCTCTCCCTCCCGCTCTCTCTCCCTCCCGCTCTCTCTCCCTCCCGCTCTCTCTCCCTCCCGCTCTCTCTCTCCCTCCCGCTCTCTCTCCCTCCCGCTCTCTCTCCCTCCCGCTCTCTATCTCTCCCGCTCTCTCTCACCCTCCTGCTCTCTCTCTCTCCCTCCCACTCTCTCTCCCTCCCGCTCTCTCTCCCTCCCGCTCTCTCTCCCTCCCGCTCTCTCTCCCTCCCGCTCTCTCTCCCTCCCGCTCTCTCTCCCTCCCGCTCTCTCTCCCTCCCGCTCTCTCTCCCTCCCGCTCTCTCTCCCTCCCGCTCTCACTATCTCTCCCGCTCTCACTATCTCTCCCGCTCTCTCTATCCCTCCCGCTCTCTCTCCCTCCCGCTCTCTTTATCCCTCCCGCTCTCTTTATCCCTCCTGCTCTCTCTCTCCCTCCCGCCCTCTCTCCCTCCCGCCCTCTCTCCCTCCTGCCCTCTCTCCCTCCCTCCCTCCATCTCTTTTTCTCTTTTTTGCTTTTTCTCTCTCTTTCTTTTTCTCCCTCTCTCTCCCTCTTTCTCTCCCCGTTGCAGGCTGCATTTTTCTCACCCTGTTGCATGCTCCATCTCTCTCATTTTGTCCCACCCTCTATCTCTCTCCCCATTTCGTGCTCTGCATCTCTCTGCCATATGCTCCCTCTATCTGTCTGTTCCTCCCCCCCACTCTCTCCTCCCCCTACCCCTCCCTCTCTCCTCCCCCTCCCTCTCTCCTCCCCCTCCCCCCCTCCCCCCTCCCTCTCTCCTCCCCCTCCCTCTCTCCTCCCCCTCCCTCCCTCTCTCTCCCTCTCTCCCCACCTCCCTCCCTTTCTATCCTTCCTTCCCTCTCTCTCTCTATCCCTCCCCCTCTCTCCCTGTCACACCCTCCATCCCCCTCTCGCTCTCTCGCTCTCTTGCTCGCTCTCTTTCTCTCGCTAACTCTCTCCCCCTCCCGCGCTCTCTCTCTCTCTCTCTCTCTCTCACTCCCGCTCTCCCATGTTGCGTTTTCTCCCCCTCTCGTGTGTTCACACTCGGATATATCGCGGAGAGGCGGCCAAATTAAGTGCGGCTTTGGATCAACCATGATCTGATTAAATGGCGTAACAGGCTCAAGGGGCTGAATGGCCTCCTCCTGTTCCTGTGTAACAGGCTCGAGAGGGGCTGAATGGCCTCCTGTTCCTGTGTAACAGGCTCAAGAGGGGCTGAACGGCCTCCTCCTGTTCCAGTGTAACAGGCTGGAGAGGGGCTGAATGGCCTCCTCCTGTTCCAGTGTAACAGGCTGGAGAGGAGCTGAATGTCCTCCTCCTGTTCCTGTGTAACAGCCTCGAGAGGGGCTGAATGGCCTCCTCCTGTTCCTGTGTAACAGGCTGGAGAGGGGCTGAATGGCCTCCTCCTGTTCCTGTGTAACAGGCTGGAGAGGGGCTGAATGGCCTCCTCCTGTTCCTGTGTAACAGGCTGGAGAGGGGCTGAATGGCCTCCTCCTGTTCCTGTGTAACAGGCTGGAGAGGGACTGAATGGCCTCCTGTTCCAGTGTCACAGGCTCAAGAGGGGCTGAATGGTCTCCTCCTGTTCCTGTGTAACAGGCTCGAGAGGGGCTGAATGGCCTCCTCCTGTTCCTGTGTCACAGGCTGGAGAGGGGCTGAATGGGGCCTCCTCCTGTTCCTGTAGGGTACTGCGCCCTGTTAATAGTTGAAGCTAACCATGGTTACTCTGCTCTCTCCACTCAGCACCAGCAGCACCAGACCAACCAACCACCACATCTGAGTAATGCACAGGCCCAGCAGAACCTCTACCACGCGGCCCTGACCCCCACCCCACCTTCCATCACCCCTGGCCCCAACCCTCAGTCCCCACAGACCAGCTTCCCCCAACAGGCGGTGTACGCCATTCACCCCCATCAGCAGCTTCAGCACGGATACAGTAACATGGCACACGTCACACAGGTGAGAAATTTGCAGAGGGGTTGGGGTGCGCGTAGTGCGGTGGGGCTGTGCGCATGTGGCAGGTGTCTCTGCTTCTGCGTGTGTGGGCGCTCAAGTGTATGCAGGTATCTCGTGTGCAAGTGTGCGTCTGGTGGTGTGCGAGGGTGTGTGCGAGCGTCTGGTGGTGTGCGAGCGTCTGGTGGTGTGCGAGGGTGTGTGTGAGCGTCTGGTGGTGTGCGAGCGTCTGGTGTGTGTGTAAGCGTGTGTGCGAGCGTCTGGTGGTGTGCGAGCGTCTGGTGGTGTGCGAGCGTCTGGTGGTGTGCGAGCGTCTGGTGGTGTGCGAGCGTCTGGTGGTGTGCGAGCGTCTGGTGGTGTGCGAGCGTCTGGTGGTGTGCGAGGATATGTTCGAGCGTCTGGTGTGTGTGCGAGCGTGTATAGGTGCGTCTGGTGTGCGAGAGTGCATACATTTGGTGGTGTACGAGCATGTGTGCGAGCGTGTGGTGGTGTACAAGTGTGAATACGTGCGTCTGGTGGTGTGCGAGCATGTGGTGGTGTGTGAGCGTGTATACGTGCATCTCGTGGTGTGCGAGCGTATGTGCTTGCGTCTGGTGGTGTGCCAGCGTCTGGTGGTGTGTGAGCGTGTATACGTGCGTCTGGTGGTGCGCGAGCATGTGTGCGCGCATCTGGTGGTTTGCGAGCGTGTATAGGTGCATATGGTGTGCGAGCGTGCATACATTCGTCTGGTGGTGTGCGAGCGTGCATACATTCGTCTGGTGGCGTGCGAGCATGCATACGCGCGTCTGGTGGTGTGCGAGCATGCATACGCGCGTCTGGTGGTGTGCGAGCATGCATACACGCGTCTGGTGGTGTGCGAGCGTGCATACGCGCGTCTGGTGGTGTGCGAGCGTGTATACGCGCGTCTGGTGGTATATGAGCGTCTGGAGGTGTAGGAGCGTGTGTGTGAGCGTCTGGTGGTATAGGAGTGTGTGTGTGTGAGCGTCTGGTGGTGTAGGAGTGTGTGTGTGAGCGTCTGGTGGTGTAGGAGTGTGTGTGCGAGCGTCTGGTGGTGTAGGAGTGTGTGTGCGAGCGTCTGGCGGTGTAGGAGTGTGTGCGAGCGTCTGGTGGTTTAGGAGTGTGTGTGCGAGCTTCTGGAGGTGTAGGAGCGTGTGTGCGCGCGTCTGGTGGTGTAGGAGCGTGTGTACGAGCGTCTGGAGGTGTAGGAGTGTGTGTGTGCGAGCGTCTGGTGGTGTAGGAGTGTGTGTGCGAGCGTCTGGTGGTGTAGGAGTGTGTGTGCGAGCGTCTGCAGGTGTAGGAGTGTGTGTGCGAGCATCTGGTGGTGTAGGACTGTGTGTGCGAGCGTCTGGTGTGCGTGCGTCTTGAGGTGTAGGAGTGTGTGTGCGAGCGTCTGGTGGTGTGCGAGCGTCTGGAGGTGTAGGAGCGTGTGCACGAGCGTCTGGAGGTGTGCAAGCGTCTGGAGGTGTAGGAGCGTGTGTGTGCGAGCGTCTGGTGGTGTAGGAGCGTGTGTGTGCGAGCGTCTGGTGGTGTAGGAGCGTGTGTGTGCGAGCGTCTGGTGGTGTAGGAGCGTGTGTGTGCGAGCGTCTGGTGGTGTAGGAGCGTGTGTGCGCGAGCGTCTGGTGGTGTAGGAGCGTGTGTGTGCGAGCGTCTGGTGGTGTAGGAGTGTGTGTGCGAGCGTCTGGAGGTGTAGGAGTGTGTGCGAGCGTCTGGTGGTGTGCGAGCGTCTGGTGGTGTGCGAGCGTCTGGTGGTGTGCGAGCGTCTGGTGGTGTGCGAGCGTCTGGTGGTGTGCGAGCGTCTGGTGGTGTGCGAGCGTCTGGTGGTGTGCGAGCGTCTGGTGGTGTGCGAGCGTCTGGTGGTGTGCGAGCGTCTGGTGGTGTGCGAGCGTGTGCGAGCGTCTGGAGGTGTAGGAGTGTGTGTGCGAGCGTTTGGTGGTGTAGGAGTGTGTGTGCGAGCGTTTGGTGGTGTAGGAGCGTGTGTGCGAGCGTCTGGAGGTGTAGGAGCGTGTGTGCGAGCGTCTGGAGGTGTAGGAGCGTGTGTGCTAGCGTCTGGAGGTGTAGGAGCGTGTGTGCTAGCGTCTGGAGGTGTAGGAGCATGTGTGCGAGCGTCTGGAGGTGTAGGAGCGTGTGTGCGAGCGTCTGGATGTGTAGGAGCGTGTGTGCGAGCGTCTGGAGGTGTAGGAGCGTGCGTGCGAGCGTCTGGAGGTGTAGGAGCGTGCGTGCGAGCGTCTGGAGGTGTAGGAGCGTGCGTGCGAGCGTCTGGAGGTGTAGGAGCGTGCGTGCGAGCGTCTGGAGGTGTAGGAGCGTGCGTGCGAGCGTCTGGAGGTGTAGGAGCGTGCGTGCGAGCGTCTGGAGGTGTAGGAGCGTGCGTGCGAGCGTCTGGAGGTGTAGGAGCATGTGTGCGAGCGTCTGGTGGTGTAGGATTGTGTGTGCGAGCGTCTGGTGTGCGAGCGTCTGGAGGTGTAGGAGTGTGTGTGCAAGCGTCTTCTGGTGTCCGAGCGTCTGGAGGTGTAGGAGTGTGTGTGCGAGCGTCTGGAGGTGTAGGAGTGTGTGTGCGAGCGTCCGGAGGTGTGCGAGCGTCTGGTGGTAGCGGAGTGTGTGTGCGAGCGTCTGGAGGTGTAGGAGTGTGTGTGCGAGCGTCTGGAGGTGTAGGAGTGTGTGTGCGAGCGTCTGGAGGTGTAGGAGTGTGTGTTCGAGCGTCTGGAGGTGTAGGAGTGTGTGTGCGAGCGTCTGGAGGTGTAGGAGTGTGTGTGCGAGCGTCTGGAGGTGTAGGAGTGTGTGTGCGAGCGTCTGGAGGTGTAGGAGTGTGTGTGCGAGCGCCTGGAGGTGTAGGAGTGTGTGTGTGAGCGCCTGGAGGTGTAGGAGTGTGTGTGCGAGCGTCTGGAGGTGTAGGAGTGTGTGTGCGAGCGTCTGGAGGTGTAGGAGCATGTGTGCGAGCGTCTGGAGTTGTGCGAACGTCTGGTGGTATAGGAGTGTGTGTGCGAGCGTCTGGTGATGTAGGAGTGTGTGTGCGAGCGTCTGGTGGTGTAGGAGTGTGTGTGCGAGCGTCTGGAGGTGTAGGAGCGTGTGTGCGAGCGTCTGGAGGTGTAGGAGTGTGTGTGCGAGCGTCTGGTGTTGTAGGAGTGTGTGTGCGAGCGTCTGGTGGTGTACGAGTGTGTGTGCGAGCGTCTGGTGGTGTAGGAGTGTGTGTGCAAGCGTCTGGTGGTGTACAAGTGTGTGTGCGAGCGTCTGCTGGTGTAGGAGTGTGTGCGAGCGTCTTGAGGTGTGCGAGCGTCTGGTGGTATAGGAGTGTGTGTGCGAGCGTCTGGTGGTATAGGAGTGTGTGTGCGAGCGTCTGGTGGTGTAGGAGTGTGTGTGCGAGCGTCTGGTGATGTAGGAGCGTGTGTGCGAGTGTCTGGAGGTGTAGGAGCGTGTGTGCGAGTGTCTGGTGATGTAGGAGTGTGTGTGCGAGCGTCTGGAGGTGTAGGAGTGTGTGTGCGAGCGTCTGGAGGTGTAGGAGTGTGTGTGCGAGCGTCTGGTGGTGTAGGAGTGTGTGTGCGAGCGTCTGGTGGTGTAGGAGTGTGTGCGAGCGTCTGGTGGTGTAGGAGTGTGTGTGAGAGCGTCTGGAGCTGTAGGAGTGTATGTGAGAGCGTCTGGAGCTGTAGGAGTGTGTGTGCGAGCGTCTGGAGGTGTAGGAGTGTGTGTGCGAGCGTCTGGTGGTGTAGGAGTGTGTGTGTGAGCGTCTGGTGGTGTAGGAGTGTGTGCGAGCGTCTGGTGGTGTAGGAGCGTGTGTGCGAGCGTCTGGAGGTGTAGGAGCGTGTGTGCGAGCGTCTGGAGGTGTAGGAGCGTGTGTGCGAGCGTCTGGAGGTGTAGGAGCGTGTGTGCGAGCATCTGGAGGTGTAGGAGCGTGTGTGCGAGCGTCTGGAGGTGTAGGATCGTGTGTGCGAGCGTCTGGAGGTGTAGGAGCGTGTGTGCGAGCATCTGAAGGTGTAGGAGCGTGTGTGCGAGCGTCTGGAGGTGTAGGAGCGTGTGTGCGAGCGTCTGGAGGTGTAGGAGCGTGTGTGCGAGCGTCTGGAGGTGTAGGAGCATGTGTGCGAGCGTCTGGAGGTGTAGGAGCGTGTGTGCGAGCGTCTGGAGGTGTAGGAGCCTGTGTACGAGCGTCTGGTGGTGTAGGATTGTGTGTGCGAGCGTCTGGTGTGCGAGCGTCTGGAGGTGTAGGAGTGTGTGTGCAAGCGTCTGGTGGTGTCCGAGCATCTGGAGGTGTAGGAGTGTGTGTGCGAGCGTCTGGAGGTGTAGGAGTGTGTGTGCAAGCATCTGGTGGTGTAGGAGCGTGTGTGCGAGCGTCTGGTGGTGTAGGAGTGTGTGTGCGAGCGTCTGGAGGTGTAGGAGTGTGTGTGCGAGCCTCTGGTGGTGTAGGAGCGTGTGTGCGAGCCTCTGGTGGTGTAGGAGCGTGTGTGCGAGCGTCTGGTGGTGTAGGAGCGTGTGTGCGAGCGTCTGGAGGTGTAGGAGCGTGTGTGCGAGCGTCTTGAGGTGTAGGAGCGTGTGTGCTAGCGTCTGGAGGTGTAGGAGCATGTGTGCGAGCATCTGGAGGTGTAGGAGCGTGTGTGCGAGCGTCTGGAGGTGTAGGATCGTGTGTGCGAGCGTCTGGAGGTGTAGGAGCGTGTGTGCGAGCGTCTTGAGGTGTAGGAGCGTGTGTGCTAGCGTCTGGAGGTGTAGGAGCATGTGTGCGAGCATCTGGAGGTGTAGGAGCGTGCGTGCGAGCGTCTGGAGGTGTAGGAGCGTGCGTGCGAGCGTCTGGAGGTGTAGGAGCATGTGTGCGAGCGTCTGGTGGTGTAGGATTGTGTGTGCGAGCGTCTGGTGTGCGAGCGTCTGGAGGTGTAGGAGTGTGTGTGCAAGCGTCTTATGGTGTCCGAGCGTCTGGAGGTGTAGGAGTGTGTGTGCGAGCGTCTGGAGGTGTAGGAGTGTGTGTGCGAGCGTCCGGAGGTGTGCGAGCGTCTGGTGGTAGCGGAGTGTGTGTGCGAGCGTCTGGAGGTGTAGGAGTGTGTGTGCGAGCGTCTGGAGGTGTAGGAGTGTGTGTGCGAGCGTCTGGAGGTGTAGGAGTGTGTGTTCGAGCGTCTGGAGGTGTAGGAGTGTGTGTGCGAGCGTCTGGAGGTGTAGGAGTGTGTGTGCGAGCGTCTGGAGGTGTAGGAGTGTGTGTGCGAGCGTCTGGAGGTGTAGGAGTGTGTGTGCGAGCGCCTGGAGGTGTAGGAGTGTGTGTGTGAGCGCCTGGAGGTGTAGGAGTGTGTGTGCGAGCGTCTGGAGGTGTAGGAGTGTGTGTGCGAGCGTCTGGAGGTGTAGGAGCATGTGTGCGAGCGTCTGGAGTTGTGCGAACGTCTGGTGGTATAGGAGTGTGTGTGCGAGCGTCTGGTGATGTAGGAGCGTGTGTGCGAGCGTCTGGTGGTGTAGGAGTGTGTGTGCGAGCGTCTGGAGGTGTAGGAGCGTGTGTGCGAGCGTCTGGAGGTGTAGGAGTGTGTGTGCGAGCGTCTGGAGGTGTAGGAGTGTGTGTGCGAGCGTCTGGTGGTGTACGAGTGTGTGTGCGAGCGTCTGGTGGTGTAGGAGTGTGTGTGCAAGCGTCTGGTGGTGTACAAGTGTGTGTGCGAGCGTCTGCTGGTGTAGGAGTGTGTGCGAGCGTCTTGAGGTGTGCGAGCGTCTGGTGGTATAGGAGTGTGTGTGCGAGCGTCTGGTGGTATAGGAGTGTGTGTGCGAGCGTCTGGTGGTGTAGGAGTGTGTGTGCGAGCGTCTGGTGTTGTAGGAGCGTGTGTGCGAGTGTCTGGAGGTGTAGGAGCGTGTGTGCGAGTGTCTGGTGATGTAGGAGTGTGTGTGCGAGCGTCTGGAGGTGTAGGAGTGTGTGTGCGAGCGTCTGGAGGTGTAGGAGTGTGTGTGCGAGCGTCTGGTGGTGTAGGAGTGTGTGTGCGAGCGTCTGGTGGTGTAGGAGTGTGTGCGAGCGTCTGGTGGTGTAGGAGTGTGTGTGAGAGCGTCTGGAGCTGTAGGAGTGTATGTGAGAGCGTCTGGAGCTGTAGGAGTGTGTGTGCGAGCGTCTGGAGGTGTAGGAGTGTGTGTGCGAGCGTCTGGTGGTGTAGGAGTGTGTGTGTGAGCGTCTGGTGGTGTAGGAGTGTGTGCGAGCGTCTGGTGGTGTAGGAGCGTGTGTGCGAGCGTCTGGAGGTGTAGGAGCGTGTGTGCGAGCGTCTGGAGGTGTAGGAGCGTGTGTGCGAGCGTCTGGAGGTGTAGGAGCGTGTGTGCGAGCATCTGGAGGTGTAGGAGCGTGTGTGCGAGCGTCTGGAGGTGTAGGATCGTGTGTGCGAGCGTCTGGAGGTGTAGGAGCGTGTGTGCGAGCATCTGAAGGTGTAGGAGCGTGTGTGCGAGCGTCTGGAGGTGTAGGAGCGTGTGTGCGAGCGTCTGGAGGTGTAGGAGCGTGTGTGCGAGCGTCTGGAGGTGTAGGAGCATGTGTGCGAGCGTCTGGAGGTGTAGGAGCGTGTGTGCGAGCGTCTGGAGGTGTAGGAGCCTGTGTACGAGCGTCTGGTGGTGTAGGATTGTGTGTGCGAGCGTCTGGTGTGCGAGCGTCTGGAGGTGTAGGAGTGTGTGTGCAAGCGTCTGGTGGTGTCCGAGCATCTGGAGGTGTAGGAGTGTGTGTGCGAGCGTCTGGAGGTGTAGGAGTGTGTGTGCAAGCATCTGGTGGTGTAGGAGCGTGTGTGCGAGCGTCTGGTGGTGTAGGAGTGTGTGTGCGAGCGTCTGGAGGTGTAGGAGTGTGTGTGCGAGCCTCTGGTGGTGTAGGAGCGTGTGTGCGAGCCTCTGGTGGTGTAGGAGCGTGTGTGCGAGCGTCTGGTGGTGTAGGAGCGTGTGTGCGAGCGTCTGGAGGTGTAGGAGCGTGTGTGCGAGCGTCTTGAGGTGTAGGAGCGTGTGTGCTAGCGTCTGGAGGTGTAGGAGCATGTGTGCGAGCATCTGGAGGTGTAGGAGCGTGTGTGCGAGCGTCTGGAGGTGTAGGATCGTGTGTGCGAGCGTCTGGAGGTGTAGGAGCGTGTGTGCGAGCGTCTTGAGGTGTAGGAGCGTGTGTGCTAGCGTCTGGAGGTGTAGGAGCATGTGTGCGAGCATCTGGAGGTGTAGGAGCGTGTGTGCGAGCGTCTGGAGGTGTAGGATCGTGTGTGCGAGCGTCTGGAGGTGTAGGAGCGTGTGTGCGAGCATCTGAAGGTGTAGGAGCGTGTGTGCGAGCGTCTGGAGGTGTAGGATCGTGTGTGCGAGCGTCTGGCGTGTAGGAGCGTGTGTGCGAGCGTCTGGTGGTGTAGGAGCGTGTGTGCGAGCATCTGGTGGTGTAGGAGCGTGTGTGCGAGCGTCTGGAGGTGTAGGAGCGTGTGTGCGAGCGTCTGTAGGTGTAGGAGCGTGTGTGCGAGCGTCTGGAGGTGTAGGAGCGTGTGTGCGAGCGTCTGGAGGTGTAGGATCGTGTGTGCGAGCGTCTGGAGGTGTAGGAGCATGTGTGCGAGCGTCTGGAGGTGTAGGAGTGTGTGTGCGAGCGTCTGGAGGTGTAGGAGCGTGTGTGCGAGCGTCTGGTGGTGTAGGATTGTGTGTGCGAGCGTCTGGTGTGCGAGCGTCTGGAGGTGTAGGAGTGTGTGTGCAAGCGTCTGGTGGTGTCCGAGCGTCTGGATGTGTAGGAGTGTGTGTGCGAGCGTCTGGAGGTGTAGGAGTGTGTGTGCGAGCGTCTGGAGGTGTAGGAGTGTGTGTGCGAGCGTCTGGAGGTGTAGGAGTGTGTGTGCGAGCGTCTGGAGGTGTAGGAGTGTGTGTGCGAGCGTCTGGAGGTGTAGGAGTGTGTGTGCGAGCGTCCGGAGGTGTGCGAGCGTCTGGTGGTGTAGGAGTGTGTGTGCGAGCGTCTGGAGGTGTAGGAGTGTGTGTGCGAGCGTCTGGAGGTGTAGGAGTGTGTGTACGAGCGTCTGGAGGTGTAGGAGTGTGTGTGCGAGTGTCTGGAGGTGTAGGAGTGTGTGTGCGAGCGTCTGGAGGTGTAGGAGTGTGTGTGCGAGCGTCCGGAGGTGTGCGAGCGTCTGGTGGTGTAGGAGTGTGTGTGCGAGCGTCTGGAGGTGTAGGAGTGTGTGTGCGAGCGCCTGGAGGTGTAGGAGTGTGTGTGCGAGCGCCTGGAGGTGTAGGAGTGTGTGTGCGAGCGCCTGGAGGTGTGGGAGCGTGTGTGCGAGCGTCTGGAGGTGTAGGAGCGTGTGTGCGAGCGTCTGGAGGTGTAGGAGCGTGTGTGCGAGCGTCTGGTGTGCGAGGGTCTGGAGGTGTAGGAGTGTGTGTGCAAGCGTCTGGTGGTGTGCGAGCGTCTGGAGGTGTAGGAGTGTGTGCGAGCGTCTGGTGGTGTGCGAGCGTCTGGTGGTGTGCGAGCGTCTGGTGGTGTGCGAGCGTCTGGTGGTGTGCGAGCGTCTGGTGGTGTGCGAGCGTCTGGTGGTGTGCGAGCGTCTGGAGGTGTAGGAGTGTGTGCGCGAGCGTTTGGTCGTGTAGGAGCGTGTGTGCGAGCGTCTGGAGTTGTAGGAGCGTGTGTGCGAGCGTCTGGAGGTGTAGGAGCGTGTGTGCGAGCGTCTGGAGGTGTGCGAGCGTGTGCGTGAGCGTCTGGAGGTGTAGGAGCGTGTGCGTGAGCGTCTGGAGGTGTAGGAGCGTGTGCGCGAGCGTCTGGAGGTGTAGGATCGTGTGCGCGTGCGTCTGGAGGTGTAGGAGCTTGTGTGCGAGCGTCTGGAGGTGTAGGAGCGTGTGTGCGAGCGTCTGGCGGTGTAGGAGTGTGTGCGAGCGTCTGGTGGTGTGCGAGCGTCTGGTGGCGTGCGAGCGTCTGGAGGTGTAGGAGTGTGTGTGTGCGAGCGTCTGGTGGTGTAGGAGCGTGTGTGTGCGAGCGTCTGGAGGTGTAGGAGCATGTGCGTGAGCGTCTGGAGGTGTAGGAGTGTGTGTGCGAGCGTCTGGTGGTGTAGGAGTGTGTGTGCGAGCGTCTGGAGGTGTAGGAGTGTGTGCGAGCGTCTGGTGGTGTGCGAGCGTCTGGTGGTGTGCGAGCGTCTGGAGGTGTAGGAGTGTGTGCGCGAGCGTTTGGTCGTTTAGGACCGTGTGTGCGAGCGTCTGGAGTTGTAGGAGCGTGTGTGCGAGCGTCTGGAGGAGTAGGAGCGTGTGTGCGAGCGTCTGGAGGTGTAGGAGCATGTGCGTGAGCGTCTGGAGGTGTAGGAGTGTGTGCGCGAGCGTCTGGTGGTGTAGGAGTGTGTGTGCGAGCGTCTGGAGGTGTAGGAGTGTGTGCGCGAGCGTCTGGAGGTGTAGGAGCGTGTGCGTGAGCGTCTGGAGGTGTAGGAGCGTGTGTGCGAGCGTCTGGAGGTGTAGGAGAGTGTGTTCGAGCATCTGTTGGTGTAGGAGTGTGTGTCCGAGCGTCTGGTGTGCGAGCGTCTTGAGGTGTAGGAGTGTGTGCGCGAGCGTCTGGTGGTGTGCGAGCGTCTGGAGGTACCGGAGTGTGTGCGCGATTGTCTGGAGGTGTAGGAGTGTGTGCACGAGCGTCTGGAGGTGTAGGAGCGTGTGTGTGCGAGCGTCTGGTGGTGTAGGAGTGTGTGTGTGAGAGCGTCTGGTGGTGTAGGAGTGTGTGCGAGCGTCTGGTGGTGTGCGAGCGTCTGGTGGTGTGCGAGCGTCTGGTGGTGTGCGAGCGTCTGGTGGTGTGCGAGCGTCTGGTGGTGTGCGAGCGTCTGGGGGTGTGCGAGCGTCTGGTGGTGTGCGAGCGTCTGGTGGTGTGCGAGCGTCTGGTGGTGTGCGAGCGTCTGGTGGTGTGCGAGCGTCTGGTGGTGTGCGAGCGTCTGGTGGTGTGCGAGCGTCTGGTGGTGTGCGAGCGTTTGGTGGTGTAGGAGCGTTTTCGCGAGCGTCTGGAGGTGTAGGAGCGTGTGTGCGAGCGTCTGGATGTGTTGGAGCGTGTGTGCGAGCGTCTGGAGGTGTAGGAGCGTGTGTGCGAGCGTCTGGAGGTGTAGGAGCGTGTGTGCGAGCGTCTGGAGGTGTAGGAGCGTGTGTGCGAGCGTCTGGTGGTGTAGGAGCGTGTGTGCGAGCGTCTGGTGATGTAGGAGCGTGTGTGCGAGCGTCTGGAGGTGTAGGAGCGTGTGCGTGAGCGTCTGGAGGTGTAGGAGACTTTGCGCGAGCGTCTGGAGGTGTAGGAGCGTGTGCGTGAGCGTCTGGAGGTGTAGGAGCGTGTGTGCGAGCGTCTGGAGGTGTAGGAGCGTGTGTGCGAGCGTCTGGTGGTGTAGGAGCGTGTGTGCGAGCGTCTGGTGTGCGAGCGTCTGGAGGTGTAGGAGTGTGTGTGCAAGCGTCTGGTGGTGTGCGAGCGTCTGGAGGTGTAGGAGTGTGTGTGCGAGCGTCCGGAGGTGTGCGAGCGTCTGGTGGTGTAGGAGTGTGTGTGCGAGCGTCTGGAGGTGTAGGAGTGTGTGTGCGAGCGTCTGGAGGTGTAGGAGTGTGTGTGCGAGCGTCTGGTGGTGTAGGAGTGTGTGTGCGAGCGTCTGGCGGTATAGGAGTGTGTGTGCGAGTGTCTGGTGATGTAGGAGCGTGTGTGCGAGCGTCTGGTGGTGTAGGAGTGTGTGTGCGAGCGTCTGGAGCTGTAGGAGTGTGTGTGCAAGAGTCTGGTGGTGTGCGAGCATCTGTAGGTGTAGGAGTGTGTGTGCGAGCGTCCGGAGGTGTGCGAGCGTCCGGAGGTGTGCGAGCGTCTGGTGGTGTAGGAGTGTGTGTGCGAGCGTCTGGAGGTGTAGGAGTGTGTGTGCGAGTGTCTGGAGGTGTAGGAGTGTGTGTGCGAGCCTCTGGTGGTGTAGGAGCGTGTGTGCGAGCGTCTGGTGATGTAGGAGCGTGTGTGCGAGCGTCTGGTGATGTAGGAGCGTGTGTGCGAGCGTCTGGTGATGTAGGAGCGTGTGTGCGAGCGTCTGGAGGTGTAGGATCGTGTGCGCGAGCGTCTGGAGGTGTGGGAGCTTGTGTGCGAGCGTCTGGAGGTGTAGGAGTGTGTGCACGAGCGTCTGGAGGTGTGCAAGCGTTTGGTGGTGTAGGAGCGTGTGTGTGCGAGCGTCTGGTGGTGTAGGAGCGTGTGTGAGCGAGCGTCTGGTGGTGTAGGAGTGTGTGTGTGTGAGCGTCTGGTGGTGTAGGAGTGTGTGCTAGCGTCTGGAGGTGTAGGAGTGTGTGCGAGCGTCTGGAGGTGTAGGAGTGTGTGCGAGCGTCTGGTGGTGTGCGAGCGTCTGGTGGTGTGCGAGCGTCTGGTGGTGTGCGAGCGTCTGGTGGTGTGCGAGCGTCTGGTGGTGTGCGAGCGTCTGGAGGTGTAGGAGTGTGTGCGCGAGCGTTTGGTCGTGTAGGAGCGTGTGTGCGAGCGTCTGGAGTTGTAGGAGCGTGTGTGCGAGCGTCTGGAGGTGTAGGAGCGTGTGTGCGAGCGTCTGGAGGTGTAGGAGCGTGTGCGTGAGCGTCTGGAGGTGTAGGAGCGTGTGCGCGAGCGTCTGGAGGTGTAGGATCGTGTGCGCGTGCGTCTGGAGGTGTAGGAGCTTGTGTGCGAGCGTCTGGAGGTGTAGGAGCGTGTGTGCGAGCGTCTGGCGGTGTAGGAGTGTGTGCGAGCGTCTGGTGGTGTGCGAGCGTCTGGTGGTGTGCGAGCGTCTGGTGGCGTGCGAGCCTCTGGAGGTGTAGGAGTGTTGTGTGCGAGCGTCTGGTGGTGTAGGAGCGTGTGTGTGCGAGCGTCTGGTGGTGTAGGAGTGTGTGTGTGTGAGCGTCTGGTGGTGTAGGAGTGTGTGCGAGCGTCTGGAGGTGTAGGAGTGTGTGCGAGCGTCTGGTGGTGTGCGAGCGTCTGGTGGTGTGCGAGCGTCTGGAGGTGTAGGAGTGTGTGCGCGAGCGTTTGGTCGTTTAGGACCGTGTGTGCGAGCGTCTGGAGTTGTAGGAGCGTGTGTGCGAGCGTCTGGAGTTGTAGGAGCGTGTGTGCGAGCGTCTGGAGGTGTAGGAGCGTGTGTGCGAGCGTCTGGAGGTGTAGGAGCGTGTGTGCGAGCGTCTGGAGGTGTAGGAGCGTGTGTGCGAGCGTCTGGAGGTGTAGGAGCATGTGCGTGAGCGTCTGGAGGTGTAGGAGTGTGTGCGCGAGCGTCTGGTGGTGTAGGAGTGTGTGTGCGAGCGTCTGGTGGTGTAGGAGTGTGTGTGTGTGAGCGTCTGGTGGTGTAGGAGTGTGTGCTAGCGTCTGGAGGTGTAGGAGTGCGTGCGAGCGTCTGGAGGTGTAGGAGTGTGTGCGAGCGTCTGGTGGTGTGCGAGCGTCTGGTGGTGTGCGAGCGTCTGGTGGTGTGCGAGCGTCTGGTGGTGTGCGAGCGTCTGGAGGTGTAGGAGTGTGTGCGCGAGCGTTTGGTCGTGTAGGAGCGTGTGTGCGAGCGTCTGGAGTTGTAGGAGCGTGTGTGCGAGCGTCTGGAGGTGTAGGAGCGTGTGTGCGAGCGTCTGGAGGTGTAGGAGCGTGTGCGTGAGCGTCTGGAGGTGTAGGAGCGTGTGCGTGAGCGTCTGGAGGTGTAGGAGCGTGTGCGCGAGCGTCTGGTGGTGTAGGATCGTGTGCGCGTGCGTCTGGAGGTGTAGGAGCTTGTGTGCGAGCGTCTGGAGGTGTAGGAGCGTGTTTGCGAGCGTCTGGAGGTGTAGGAGCGTGTGTGCGAGCGTCTGGCGGTGTGCGAGCGTCTGGTGGCGTGCGAGCGTCTGGAGGTGTAGGAGTGTTGTGTGCAAGCGTCTGGTGGTGTAGGAGCGTGTGTGTGCGAGCGTCTGGTGGTGTAGGAGCGTGTGTGTGCGAGCGTCTGGTGGTGTAGGAGTGTGTGCGAGCGTCTGGAGGTGTAGGAGTGTGTGCGAGCGTCTGGTGGTGTGCGAGCGTCTGGTGGTGTGCGAGCGTCTGGAGGTGTAGGAGTGTGTGCGCGAGCGTTTGTTCGTTTAGGACCGTGTGTGCGAGCGTCTGGAGTTGTAGGAGCGTGTGTGCGAGCGTCTGGAGTTGTAGGAGCGTGTGTGCGAGCGTCTGGAGGTGTAGGAGCGTGTGTGCGAGCGTCTGGAGGTGTAGGAGCATGTGCGTGAGCGTCTGGAGGTGTAGGAGTGTGTGCGCGAGCGTCTGGTGGTGTAGGAGTGTGTGTGCGAGCGTCTGGAGGTGTAGGAGTGTGTGTGCGAGCGTCTGGAGGTGTAGGAGCGTGTGTGCGAGCGTCTGGTGGTGTAGGAGCGTGTGTGCGAGCGTCTGGTGGTGTCCGAGCGTCTGGAGGTGTAGGAGTGTGTGTGCGAGCGTCTGGAGGTGTAGGAGTGTGTGTGCGAGCGTCTGGAGGTGTAGGAGAGTGTGTGCGAGCATCTGTTGGTGTAGGAGTGTGTGTGCGAGCGTCTGGTGTGCGAGCGTCTTGAGGTGTAGGAGTGTGTGCGCGAGCGTCTGGTGGTGTGCGAGCGTCTGGAGGTGCAGGAGTGTGTGCGCGATTGTCTGGAGGTGTAGGAGCGTGTGTGCGAGCGTCTGGTGATGTAGGAGCGTGTGTGCGAGCGTCTGGAGGTGTAGGAGCGTGTGTGCGAGCGTCTGGTGGTGTAGAGTGTGTGTGCGAGCGTCTGGAGCTGTAGGAGTGTGTGTGCGAGCGTCTGGTGGTGTGCGAGCGTCTGGTGGTGTAGGAGTGTGTGTGTGTGAGCGTCTGGTGGTGTAGGAGTGTGTGCGAGCGTCTCGAGGTGTAGGAGTGTGTGCGAGCGTCTGGTGGTGTGCGAGCGTCTGGTGATGTGCGAGCGTCTGGTGATGTGCGAGCGTCTGGTGGTGTGCGAGCGTCTGGTGGTGTGCAAGCGTCTGGAGGTGTAGGAGTGTGTGTGTGCGAGCGTCTGGTGGTGTAGGAGCGTGTGTGTGCGAGCGTCTGGTGGTGTAGGAGTGTGTGTGTGTGAGCGTCTGGTGGTGTAGTAGTGTGTGCGAGCGTCTGGAGGTGTAGGAGTGTGTGCGAGCGTCTGGAGGTGTAGGAGTGTGTGCGAGCGTCTGGTGGTGTGCGAGCGTCTGGTGGTGTGCGAGCGTCTGGTGGTGTGCGAGCGTCTGGTGGTGTGCGAGCGTCTGGAGGTGTAGGAGTGTGTGCGCGAGCGTTTGGTCGTGTAGGAGCGTGTGTGCGAGCGTCTGGAGTTGTCGGAGCGTGTGTGCGAGCGTCTGGAGGTGTAGGAGCGTGTGTGCGAGCGTCTGGAGGTGTAGGAGCGTGTGCGTGAGCGTCTGGAGGTGTAGGAACGTGTGCGCGAGCGTCTGGAGGTGTAGGAGCGTGTGCGCGAGCGTCTGGAGGTGTAGGATCGTGTGCGCGAGCGTCTGGAGGTGTGGGAGCTTGTGTGCGAGCGTCTGGAGGTGTAGGAGTGTGTGCACGAGCGTCTGGAGGTGTGCAAGCGTCTGGTGGTGTAGGAGCGTGTGTGTGCGAGCGTCTGGTGGTGTAGGAGCGTGTGTGAGCGAGCGTCTGGTGGTGTAGGAGTGTGTGTGTGTGAGCGTCTGGTGGTGTAGGAGTGTGTGCTAGCGTCTGGAGGTGTAGGAGTGTGTGCGAGCGTCTGGAGGTGTAGGAGTGTGTGCGAGCGTCTGGTGGTGTGCGAGCGTCTGGTGGTGTGCGAGCGTCTGGTGGTGTGCGAGCGTCTGGTGGTGTGCGAGCGTCTGGTGGTGTGCGAGCGTCTGGTGGTGTGCGAGCGTCTGGTGGTGTGCGAGCGTCTGGTGGTGTGCGAGCGTCTGGTGGTGTGCGAGCGTCTGGAGGTGTAGGAGTGTGTGCGCGAGCGTTTGGTCGTGTAGGAGCGTGTGTGCGAGCGTCTGGAGTTGTAGGAGCGTGTGTGCGAGCGTCTGGAGGTGTAGGAGCGTGTGTGCAAGCGTCTGGAGGTGTAGGAGCGTGTGCGTGAGCGTCTGGAGGTGTAGGAGCGTGTGCGTGAGCGTCTGGAGGTGTAGGAGCGTGTGCGCGAGCGTCTGGAGGTGTAGGATCGTGTGCGCGTGCGTCTGGAGGTGTAGGAGCTTGTGTGCGAGCGTCTGGAGGTGTAGGAGCGTGTTTGCGAGCGTCTGGAGGTGTAGGAGCGTGTGCGAGCGTCTGGTGGTGTGCGAGCGTCTGGTGGCGTGCGAGCGTCTGGAGGTGTAGGAGTGTTGTGTGCGAGCGTCTGGTGGTGTAGGAGCGTGTGTGTGCGAGCGTCTGGTGGTGTAGGAGTGTGTGTGTGTGAGCGTCTGGAGGTGTAGGAGTGTGTGCGCGAGCGTTTGGTCGTGTAGGAGCGTGTGTGCGAGCGTCTGGAGTTGTAGGAGCGTGTGTGCGAGCGTCTGGAGGTGTAGGAGCGTGTGTGCGAGCGTCTGGAGGTGTAGGAGCATGTGCGTGAGCGTCTGGAGGTGTAGGAGCGTGTGCGTGAGCGTCTGGAGGTGTAGGAGCGTGTGCGCGAGCGTCTGGAGGTGTAGGATCGTGTGCGCGTGCGTCTGGAGGTGTAGGAGCTTGTTTGCGAGCTTCTGGAGGTGTAGGAGCGTGTGTGCGAGCGTCTGGCGGTGTAGGAGTGTGTGCGAGCGTCTGGTGGTGTGCGAGCGTCTGGTGGCGTGCGAGCGTCTGGAGGTGTAGGAGTGTTGTGTGCGAGCGTCTGGTGGTGTAGGAGCGTGTGTGTGCGAGCGTCTGGTGGTGTAGGAGCGTGTGTGTGTGAGCGTCTGGTGGTGTAGGAGTGTGTGCGAGCGTCTGGAGGTGTAGGAGTGTGTGCGAGCGTCTGGTGGTGTGCGAGCGTCTGGTGGTGTGCGAGCATCTGGAGGTGTAGGAGTGTGTGCGCGAGCGTTTGGTCGTTTAGGACCGTGTGTGCGAGCGTCTGGAGTTGTAGGAGCGTGTGTGCGAGCGTCTGGAGTTGTAGGAGCGTGTGTGCGAGCGTCTGGAGGTGTAGGAGCGTGTGTGCGAGCGTCTGGAGGTGTAGGAGCATGTGCGTGAGCGTCTGGAGGTGTAGGAGTGTGTGCGCGAGCGTCTGGTGGTGTAGGAGTGTGTGTGCGAGCGTCTGGTGGTGTAGGAGTGTGTGTGTGTGAGCGTCTGGTGGTGTAGGAGTGTGTGCTAGCGTCTGGAGGTGTAGGAGTGCGTGCGAGCGTCTGGAGGTGTAGGAGTGCGTGCGAGCGTCTGGAGGTGTAGGAGTGTGTGCGAGCGTCTGGTGGTGTGCGAGCGTCTGGTGGTGTGCGAGCGTCTGGTGGTGTGCGAGCGTCTGGTGGTGTGCGAGCGTCTGGAGGTGTAGGAGTGTGTGCGCGAGCGTTTGGTCGTGTAGGAGCGTGTGTGCGAGCGTCTGGAGTTGTAGGAGCGTGTGTGCGAGCGTCTGGAGGTGTAGGAGCGTGTGTGCGAGCGTCTGGAGGTGTAGGAGCGTGTGCGTGAGCGTCTGGAGGTGTAGGAGCGTGTGCAGTGAGCGTCTGGAGGTGTAGGAGCGTGTGCGCGAGCGTCTGGAGGTGTAGGATCGTGTGCGCGTGCGTCTGGAGGTGTAGGAGCTTGTGTGCGAGCGTCTGGAGGTGTAGGAGCGTGTTTGCGAGCGTCTGGAGGTGTAGGAGCGTGTGTGCGAGCGTCTGGCGGTGTGCGAGCGTCTGGTGGCGTGCAAGCGTCTGGTGGTGTAGGAGCGTGTGTGTGCGAGCGTCTGGTGGTGTAGGAGTGTGTGTGTGCGAGCGTCTGGTGGTGTAGGAGTGTGTGCGAGCGTCTGGAGGTGTAGGAGTGTGTGCGAGCGTCTGGTGGTGTGCGAGCGTCTGGTGGTGTGCGAGCGTCTGGAGGTGTAGGAGTGTGTGCGCGAGCGTTTGTTCGTTTAGGACCGTGTGTGCGAGCGTCTGGAGTTGTAGGAGCGTGTGTGCGAGCGTCTGGAGTTGTAGGAGCGTGTGTGCGAGCGTCTGGAGGTGTAGGAGCGTGTGTGCGAGCGTCTGGAGGTGTAGGAGCATGTGCGTGAGCGTCTGGAGGTGTAGGAGTGTGTGCGCGAGCGTCTGGTGGTGTAGGAGTGTGTGTGCGAGCGTCTGGAGGTGTAGGAGTGTGTGTGCGAGCGTCTGGAGGTGTAGGAGCGTGTGTGCGAGCGTCTGGTGGTGTAGGAGCGTGTGTGCGAGCGTCTGGTGGTGTCCGAGCGTCTGGAGGTGTAGGAGTGTGTGTGCGAGCGTCTGGAGGTGTAGGAGTGTGTGTGCGAGCGTCTGGAGGTGTAGGAGAGTGTGTGCGAGCATCTGTTGGTGTAGGAGTGTGTGTGCGAGCGTCTGGTGTGCGAGCGTCTTGAGGTGTAGGAGTGTGTGCGCGAGCGTCTGGTGGTGTGCGAGCGTCTGGAGGTGCAGGAGTGTGTGCGCGATTGTCTGGAGGTGTAGGAGCGTGTGTGCGAGCGTCTGGTGATGTAGGAGCGTGTGTGCGAGCGTCTGGAGGTGTAGGAGCGTGTGTGCGAGCGTCTGGTGGTGTAGAGTGTGTGTGCGAGCGTCTGGAGCTGTAGGAGTGTGTGTGCGAGCGTCTGGTGGTGTGCGAGCGTCTGGTGGTGTAGGAGTGTGTGTGTGTGAGCGTCTGGTGGTGTAGGAGTGTGTGCGAGCGTCTGGAGGTTGTAGGAGTGTGTGCGAGCGTCTGGTGGTGTGCGAGCGTCTGGTGATGTGCGAGCGTCTGGTGGTGTGCGAGCGTCTGGTGGTGTGCAAGCGTCTGGAGGTGTAGGAGTGTGTGTGTGCGAGCGTCTGGTGGTGTAGGAGTGTGTGCTAGCGTCTGGAGGTGTAGGAGTGCGTGCGAGCGTCTGGAGGTGTAGGAGTGCGTGCGAGCGTCTGGAGGTGTAGGAGTGTGTGCGAGCGGTCTGGTGGTGTGCGAGCGTCTGGTGGTGTGCGAGCGTCTGGTGGTGTGCGAGCGTCTGGTGGTGTGCGAGCGTCCTGGTGGTGTAGGAGTGTGTGCGCGAGCGTTTGGTCGTGTAGGAGCGTGTGTGCGAGCGTCTGGAGTTGTAGGAGCGTGTGTGCGAGCGTCTGGAGGTGTAGGAGCGTGTGTGCGAGCGTCTGGAGGTGTAGGAGCGTGTGCGTGAGCGTCTGGAGGTGTAGGAGCGTGTGCGTGAGCGTCTGGAGGTGTAGGAGCGTGTGCGCGAGCGTCTGGAGGTGTAGGATCGTGTGCGCGTGCGTCTGGAGGTGTAGGAGCTTGTGTGCGAGCGTCTGGAGGTGTAGGAGCGTGTTTGCGAGCGTCTGGAGGTGTAGGAGCGTGTGTGCGAGCGTCTGGCGGTGTGCGAGCGTCTGGTGGCGTGCGAGCGTCTGGAGGTGTAGGAGTGTTGTGTGCAAGCGTCTGGTGGTGTAGGAGCGTGTGTGTGCGAGCGTCTGGTGGTGTAGGAGCGTGTGTGTGCGAGCGTCTGGTGGTGTAGGAGTGTGTGCGAGCGTCTGGAGGTGTAGGAGTGTGTGCGAGCGTCTGGTGGTGTGCGAGCGTCTGGTGGTGTGCGAGCGTCTGGAGGTGTAGGAGTGTGTGCGCGAGCGTTTGTTCGTTTAGGACCGTGTGTGCGAGCGTCTGGAGTTGTAGGAGCGTGTGTGCGAGCGTCTGGAGTTGTAGGAGCGTGTGTGCGAGCGTCTGGAGGTGTAGGAGCGTGTGTGCGAGCGTCTGGAGGTGTAGGAGCGTGTGCGTGAGCGTCTGGAGGTGTAGGAGTGTGTGCGCGAGCGTCTGGTGGTGTAGGAGTGTGTGTGCGAGCGTCTGGAGGTGTAGGAGTGTGTGTGCGAGCGTCTGGAGGTGTAGGAGCGTGTGTGCGAGCGTCTGGTGGTGTAGGAGCGTGTGTGCGAGCGTCTGGTGGTGTCCGAGCGTCTGGAGGTGTAGGAGTGTGTGTGCGAGCGTCTGGAGGTGTAGGAGTGTGTGTGCGAGCGTCTGGAGGTGTAGGAGAGTGTGTGCGAGCATCTGTTGGTGTAGGAGTGTGTGTGCGAGCGTCTGGTGTGCGAGCGTCTTGAGGTGTAGGAGTGTGTGCGCGAGCGTCTGGTGGTGTGCGAGCGTCTGGAGGTGCAGGAGTGTGTGCGCGATTGTCTGGAGGTGTAGGAGCGTGTGTGCGAGCGTCTGGTGATGTAGGAGCGTGTGTGCGAGCGTCTGGAGGTGTAGGAGCGTGTGTGCGAGCGTCTGGTGGTGTAGAGTGTGTGTGCGAGCGTCTGGAGCTGTAGGAGTGTGTGTGCGAGCGTCTGGTGGTGTGCGAGCGTCTGGTGGTGTAGGAGTGTGTGTGTGTGAGCGTCTGGTGGTGTAGGAGTGTGTGCGAGCGTCTGGAGGTGTAGGAGTGTGTGCGAGCGTCTGGTGGTGTGCGAGCGTCTGGTGATGTGCGAGCGTCTGGTGGTGTGCGAGCGTCTGGTGGTGTGCAAGCGTCTGGAGGTGTAGGAGTGTGTGTGTGCGAGCGTCTGGTGGTGTAGGAGCGTGTGTGTGCGAGCGTCTGGTGGTGTAGGAGTGTGTGTGTGCGAGCGTCTGGTGGTGTAGGAGTGTGTGCGAGCGTCTGGAGGTGTAGGAGTGTGTGCGAGCGTCTGGTGGTGTGCGAGCGTCTGGTGGTGTGCGAGCGTCTGGTGGTGTGCGAGCGTCTGGAGGTGTAGGAGTGTGTGCGCGAGCGTTTGGTCGTGTAGGAGCGTGTGTGCGAGCGTCTGGAGTTGTCGGAGCGTGTGTGCGAGCGTTTGGAGGTGTAGGAGCGTGTGTGCGAGCGTCTGGAGGTGTAGGAGCGTGTGTGCGAGCGTCTGGAGGTGTAGGAGCGTGTGCGTGAGCGTCTGGAGGTGTAGGAACGTGTGCGCGAGCGTCTGGAGGTGTAGGAGCGTGTGCGCGAGCGTCTGGAGGTGTAGGATCGTGTGCGCGAGCGTCTGGAGGTGTGGGAGCTTGTGTGCGAGCGTCTGGAGGTGTAGGAGTGTGTGCACGAGCGTCTGGAGGTGTGCAAGCGTCGGGTGGTGTAGGAGCGTGTGTGTGCGAGCGTCTGGTGGTGTAGGAGCGTGTGTGAGCGAGCGTCTGGTGGTGTAGGAGTGTGTGTGTGTGAGCGTCTGGTGGTGTAGGAGTGTGTGCTAGCGTCTGGAGGTGTAGGAGTGTGTGCGAGCGTCTGGAGGTGTAGGAGTGTGTGCGAGCGTCTGGTGGTGTGCGAGCGTCTGGTGGTGTGCGAGCGTCTGGAGGTGTAGGAGTGTGTGCGCGAGCGTTTGGTCGTTTAGGACCGTGTGTGCGAGCGTCTGGAGTTGTAGGAGCGTGTGTGCGAGCGTCTGGAGTTGTAGGAGCGTGTGTGCGAGCGTCTGGAGGTGTAGGAGCGTGTGTGCGAACGTCTGGAGGTGTAGGAGCATGTGCGTGAGCGTCTGGAGGTGTAGGAGTGTGTGCGCGAGCGTCTGGTGGTGTAGGAGTGTGTGTGCGAGCGTCTGGAGGTGTAGGAGTGTGTGTGCGAGCGTCTGGAGGTGTAGGAGCGTGTGTGCGAGCGTCTGGTGGTGTAGGAGCGTGTGTGCGAGCGTCTGGTGGTGTCCGAGCGTCTGGAGGTGTAGGAGTGTGTGTGCGAGCGTCTGGAGGTGTAGGAGTGTGTGTGCGAGCGTCTGGAGGTGTAGGAGAGTGTGTGCGAGCATCTGTTGGTGTAGGAGTGTGTGTGCGAGCGTCTGGTGTGCGAGCGTCTTGAGGTGTAGGAGTGTGTGCGCGAGCGTCTGGTGGTGTGCGAGCGTCTGGAGGTGCAGGAGTGTGTGCGCGATTGTCTGGAGGTGTAGGAGCGTGTGTGCGAGCGTCTGGTGATGTAGGAGCGTGTGTGCGAGCGTCTGGAGGTGTAGGAGCGTGTGTGCGAGCGTCTGGTGGTGTAGAGTGTGTGTGCGAGCGTCTGGAGCTGTAGGAGTGTGTGTGCGAGCGTCTGGTGGTGTGCGAGCGTCTGGTGGTGTAGGAGTGTGTGTGTGTGAGCGTCTGGTGGTGTAGGAGTGTGTGCGAGCGTCTGGAGGTGTAGGAGTGTGTGCGAGCGTCTGGTGGTGTGCGAGCGTCTGGTGATGTGCGAGCGTCTGGTGGTGTGCGAGCGTCTGGTGGTGTGCAAGCGTCTGGAGGTGTAGGAGTGTGTGTGTGCGAGCGTCTGGTGGTGTAGGAGTGTGTGCTAGCGTCTGGAGGTGTAGGAGTGCGTGCGAGCGTCTGGAGGTGTAGGAGTGCGTGCGAGCGTCTGGAGGTGTAGGAGTGTGTGCGAGCGTCTGGTGGTGTGCGAGCGTCTGGTGGTGTGCGAGCGTCTGGTGGTGTGCGAGCGTCTGGTGGTGTGCGAGCGTCTGGTGGTGTAGGAGTGTGTGCGCGAGCGTTTGGTCGTGTAGGAGCGTGTGTGCGAGCGTCTGGAGTTGTAGGAGCGTGTGTGCGAGCGTCTGGAGGTGTAGGAGCGTGTGTGCGAGCGTCTGGAGGTGTAGGAGCGTGTGCGTGAGCGTCTGGAGGTGTAGGAGCGTGTGCGTGAGCGTCTGGAGGTGTAGGAGCGTGTGCGCGAGCGTCTGGAGGTGTAGGATCGTGTGCGCGTGCGTCTGGAGGTGTAGGAGCTTGTGTGCGAGCGTCTGGAGGTGTAGGAGCGTGTTTGCGAGCGTCTGGAGGTGTAGGAGCGTGTGTGCGAGCGTCTGGCGGTGTGCGAGCGTCTGGTGGCGTGCGAGCGTCTGGAGGTGTAGGAGTGTTGTGTGCAAGCGTCTGGTGGTGTAGGAGCGTGTGTGTGCGAGCGTCTGGTGGTGTAGGAGCGTGTGTGTGCGAGCGTCTGGTGGTGTAGGAGTGTGTGCGAGCGTCTGGAGGTGTAGGAGTGTGTGCGAGCGTCTGGTGGTGTGCGAGCGTCTGGTGGTGTGCGAGCGTCTGGAGGTGTAGGAGTGTGTGCGCGAGCGTTTGTTCGTTTAGGACCGTGTGTGCGAGCGTCTGGAGTTGTAGGAGCGTGTGTGCGAGCGTCTGGAGTTGTAGGAGCGTGTGTGCGAGCGTCTGGAGGTGTAGGAGCGTGTGTGCGAGCGTCTGGAGGTGTAGGAGCGTGTGCGTGAGCGTCTGGAGGTGTAGGAGTGTGTGCGCGAGCGTCTGGTGGTGTAGGAGTGTGTGTGCGAGCGTCTGGAGGTGTAGGAGTGTGTGTGCGAGCGTCTGGAGGTGTAGGAGCGTGTGTGCGAGCGTCTGGTGGTGTAGGAGCGTGTGTGCGAGCGTCTGGTGGTGTCCGAGCGTCTGGAGGTGTAGGAGTGTGTGTGCGAGCGTCTGGAGGTGTAGGAGTGTGTGTGCGAGCGTCTGGAGGTGTAGGAGAGTGTGTGCGAGCATCTGTTGGTGTAGGAGTGTGTGTGCGAGCGTCTGGTGTGCGAGCGTCTTGAGGTGTAGGAGTGTGTGCGCGAGCGTCTGGTGGTGTGCGAGCGTCTGGAGGTGCAGGAGTGTGTGCGCGATTGTCTGGAGGTGTAGGAGCGTGTGTGCGAGCGTCTGGTGATGTAGGAGCGTGTGTGCGAGCGTCTGGAGGTGTAGGAGCGTGTGTGCGAGCGTCTGGTGGTGTAGAGTGTGTGTGCGAGCGTCTGGAGCTGTAGGAGTGTGTGTGCGAGCGTCTGGTGGTGTGCGAGCGTCTGGTGGTGTAGGAGTGTGTGTGTGTGAGCGTCTGGTGGTGTAGGAGTGTGTGCGAGCGTCTGGAGGTGTAGGAGTGTGTGCGAGCGTCTGGTGGTGTGCGAGCGTCTGGTGATGTGCGAGCGTCTGGTGGTGTGCGAGCGTCTGGTGGTGTGCAAGCGTCTGGAGGTGTAGGAGTGTGTGTGTGCGAGCGTCTGGTGGTGTAGGAGCGTGTGTGTGCGAGCGTCTGGTGGTGTAGGAGTGTGTGTGTGCGAGCGTCTGGTGGTGTAGGAGTGTGTGCGAGCGTCTGGAGGTGTAGGAGTGTGTGCGAGCGTCTGGTGGTGTGCGAGCGTCTGGTGGTGTGCGAGCGTCTGGTGGTGTGCGAGCGTCTGGTGGTGTGCGAGCGTCTGGAGGTGTAGGAGTGTGTGCGCGAGCGTTTGGTCGTGTAGGAGCGTGTGTGCGAGCGTCTGGAGTTGTCGGAGCGTGTGTGCGAGCGTTTGGAGGTGTAGGAGCGTGTGTGCGAGCGTCTGGAGGTGTAGGAGCGTGTGTGCGAGCGTCTGGAGGTGTAGGAGCGTGTGCGTGAGCGTCTGGAGGTGTAGGAACGTGTGCGCGAGCGTCTGGAGGTGTAGGAGCGTGTGCGCGAGCGTCTGGAGGTGTAGGATCGTGTGCGCGAGCGTCTGGAGGTGTGGGAGCTTGTGTGCGAGCGTCTGGAGGTGTAGGAGTGTGTGCACGAGCGTCTGGAGGTGTGCAAGCGTCGGGTGGTGTAGGAGCGTGTGTGTGCGAGCGTCTGGTGGTGTAGGAGCGTGTGTGAGCGAGCGTCTGGTGGTGTAGGAGTGTGTGTGTGTGAGCGTCTGGTGGTGTAGGAGTGTGTGCTAGCGTCTGGAGGTGTAGGAGTGTGTGCGAGCGTCTGGAGGTGTAGGAGTGTGTGCGAGCGTCTGGTGGTGTGCGAGCGTCTGGTGGTGTGCGAGCGTCTGGTGGTGTGCGAGCGTCTGGTGGTGTGCGAGCGTCTGGTGGTGTGCGAGCGTCTGGTGGTGTGCGAGCGTCTGGAGGTGTAGGAGTGTGTGCGCGAGCGTTTGGTCGTGTAGGAGCGTGTGTGCGAGCGTCTGGAGTTGTAGGAGCGTGTGTGCGAGCGTCTGGAGGTGTAGGAGCGTGTGTGCGAGCGTCTGGAGGTGTAGGAGCGTGTGCGTGAGCGTCTGGAGGTGTAGGAGCGTGTGCGTGAGCGTCTGGAGGTGTAGGAGCGTGTGCGCGAGCGTCTGGAGGTGTAGGATCGTGTGCGCGTGCGTCTGGAGGTGTAGGAGCTTGTGTGCGAGCGTCTGGAGGTGTAGGAGCGTGTTTGCGAGCGTCTGGAGGTGTAGGAGCGTGTGCGAGCGTCTGGTGGTGTGCGAGCGTCTGGTGGCGTGCGAGCGTCTGGAGGTGTAGGAGTGTTGTGTGCGAGCGTCTGGTGGTGTAGGAGCGTGTGTGTGCGAGCGTCTGGTGGTGTAGGAGTGTGTGTGTGTGAGCGTCTGGTGGTGTAGGAGTGTGTGCGAGCGTCTGGAGGTGTAGGAGTGTGTGCGAGCGTCTGGTGGTGTGCGAGCGTCTGGTGGTGTGCGAGCGTCTGGAGGTGTAGGAGTGTGTGCGCGAGCGTTTGGTCGTTTAGGACCGTGTGTGCGAGCGTCTGGAGTTGTAGGAGCGTGTGTGCGAGCGTCTGGAGTTGTAGGAGCGTGTGTGCGAGCGTCTGGAGGTGTAGGAGCGTGTGTGCGAACGTCTGGAGGTGTAGGAGCATGTGCGTGAGCGTCTGGAGGTGTAGGAGTGTGTGCGCGAGCGTCTGGTGGTGTAGGAGTGTGTGTGCGAGCGTCTGGTGGTGTAGGAGTGTGTGTGTGTGAGCGTCTGGTGGTGTAGGAGTGTGTGCTAGCGTCTGGAGGTGTAGGAGTGCGTGCGAGCGTCTGGAGGTGTAGGAGTGTGTGCGAGCGTCTGGTGGTGTGCGAGCGTCTGGTGGTGTGCGAGCGTCTGGTGGTGTGCGAGCGTCTGGTGGTGTGCGAGCGTCTGGAGGTGTAGGAGTGTGTGCGCGAGCGTTTGGTCGTGTAGGAGCGTGTGTGCGAGCGTCTGGAGTTGTAGGAGCGTGTGTGCGAGCGTCTGGAGGTGTAGGAGCGTGTGTGCGAGCGTCTGGAGGTGTAGGAGCGTGTGCGTGAGCGTCTGGAGGTGTAGGAGCGTGTGCGTGAGCGTCTGGAGGTGTAGGAGCGTGTGCGCGAGCGTCTGGAGTTGTAGGATCGTGTGCGCGTGCGTCTGGAGGTGTAGGAGCTTGTGTGCGAGCGTCTGGCGGTGTAGGAGTGTGTGCGAGCGTCTGGTGGTGTGCGAGCGTCTGGTGGCGTGCGAGCGTCTGGAGGTGTAGGAGTGTTGTGTGCGAGCGTCTGGTGGTGTAGGAGCGTGTGTGTGCGAGCGTCTGGTGGTGTAGGAGTGTGTGTGTGTGAGCGTCTGGTGGTGTAGGAGTGTGTGCGAGCGTCTGGTGGTGTGCGAGCGTCTGGTGGTGTGCGAGCGTCTGGAGGTGTAGGAGTGTGTGCGCGAGCGTTTGGTCGTTTAGGACCGTGTGTGCGAGCGTCTGGAGTTGTAGGAGCGTGTGTGCGAGCGTCTGGAGTTGTAGGAGCGTGTGTGCGAGCGTCTGGAGGTGTAGGAGCGTGTGTGCGAGCGTCTGGAGGTGTAGGAGCATGTGCGTGAGCGTCTGGAGGTGTAGGAGTGTGTGCGCGAGCGTCTGGTGGTGTAGGAGTGTGTGTGCGAGCGTCTGGAGGTGTAGGAGTGTGTGTGCGAGCGTCTGGAGGTGTAGGAGCGTGTGTGCGAGCGTCTGGTGGTGTAGGAGCGTGTGTGCGAGCGTCTGGTGGTGTCCGAGCGTCTGGAGGTGTAGGAGTGTGTGTGCGAGCGTCTGGAGGTGTAGGAGTGTGTGTGCGAGCGTCTGGAGGTGTAGGAGAGTGTGTGCGAGCATCTGTTGGTGTAGGGGTGTGTGTGCGAGCGTCTGGTGTGCGAGCGTCTTGAGGTGTAGGAGTGTGTGCGCGAGCGTCTGGTGGTGTGCGAGCGTCTGGAGGTGCAGGAGTGTGTGCGCGATTGTCTGGAGGTGTAGGAGTGTGTGCACGAGCGTCTGGAGGTGTAGGAGCGTTTGTGTGCGAGCGTCTGGTGGTGTAGGAGTGTGTGTGTGAGAGCGTCTGGTGGTGTAGGAGTGTGTGCGAGCGTCTGGTGGTGTGCGAGCGTCTGGTGGTGTGCGAGCGTCTGGTGGTGTGCGAGCGTCTGGTGGTGTGCGAGCGTCTGGTGGTGTGCGAGCGTCTGGTGGTGTGCGAGCGTCTGGTGGTGTGCGAGCGTCTGGAGGTGTAGGAGTGTGTGCGCGAGCGTTTGGTGGTGTAGGAGTGTGTGCGCGAGCGTCTGGAGGTGTAGGAGCGTGTGCGCGAGCGTCTGGAGGTGTAGGAGCGTGTGTGCGAGCGTCTGGAGGTGTAGGAGCGTGTGTGCGAGCGTCTGGTGGTGTAGGAGTGTGTGTGCGAGCGTCTGGCGGTATAGGAGTGTGTGTGCGAGCGTCTGGTGATGTAGGAGCGTGTGTGCGAGCGTCTGGTGATGTAGGAGCGTGTGTGCGAGCTTCTGGTGATGTAGGAGCGTGTGTGCGAGCGTCTGGTGATGTAGGAGCGTGTGTGCGAGCGTCTGGTGATGTAGGAGCGTGTGTGCGAGCGTCTGGAGGTGTAGGAGCGTGTGTGCGAGCGTCTGGCGGTGTAGGAGTGTGTGCGAGCGTCTGGTGGTGTGCGAGCGTCTGGTGGCGTGCGAGCGTCTGGAGGTGTAGGAGCGTGTGTGTGCGAGCGTCTGGTGGTGTAGGAGCGTGTGTGTGCGAGCGTCTGGTGGTGTAGGAGTGTGTGTTTGTGAGCGTCTGGTGGTGTAGGAGTGTGTGCGAGCGTCTGGAGGTGTAGGAGTGTGTGCGAGCTTCTGGTGGTGTGCGAGCGTCTGGTGGTGTGCGAGCGTCTGGTGGTGTGCGAGCGTCTGGTGGTGTGCGAGCGTCTGGAGGTGTAGGAGTGTGTGCGCGAGCGTTTGGTCGTGTAGGAGCGTGTGTGCGAGCGTCTGGAGGTGTAGGAGCGTGTGTGCGAGCGTCTGGAGGTGTAGGAGCGTGTGTGCGAGCGTCTGGAGGTGTAGGAGCGTGTGTGAGCGAGCGTCTGGTGGTGTAGGAGTGTGTGTGTGCGAGCGTCTGGAGGTGTAGGAGTGTGTGCGAGCGTCTGGTGGTGTGCGAGCGTCTGGTGGTGGGCGAGCGTCTGGTGGTGTGCGAGCGTCTGGAGGTGTAGGAGTGTGTGCGCGAGCGTTTGGTCGTGTAGGAGCGTGTGTGCGAGCGTCTGGAGTTGTAGGAGCGTGTGTGCGAGCGTCTGGAGGTGTAGGAGCGTGTGTGCGAGCGTCTGGAGGTGTAGGAGCGTGTGCGTGAGCGTCTGGAGGTGTAGGAGCGTGTGCGTGAGCGTCTGGAGGTGTAGGAGCGTGTGTGCGAGCGTCTGGAGGTGTAGGATCGTGTGCGCGTGCGTCTGGAGGTGTAGGAGCTTGTGTGCGAGCGTCTGGTGGTGTGCGAGCGTCTGGTGGTGTGCGAGCGTCTGGTGGCGTGCGAGCGTCTGGTGGTGTAGGAGCGTGTGTGTGCGAGCGTCTGGTGGTGTAGGAGCGTGTGTGTGCGAGCGTCTGGTGGTGTAGGAGTGTGTGTGTGTGAGCGTCTAGTGGTGTAGGAGTGTGTGCGAGCGTCTGGAGGTGTAGGAGTGTGTGCGAGCGTCTGGTGGTGTGCGAGCGTCTGGTGGTGTGCGAGCGTCTGGAGGTGTAGGAGTGTGTGCACGAGCGTTTGGTCGTTTAGGACCGTGTGTGCGAGCGTCTGGAGTTGTAGGAGCGTGTGTGCGAGCGTCTGGAGGTGTAGGAGCGTGTGTGCGAGCGTCTGGATGTGTAGGAGCATGTGCGTGAGCGTCTGGAGGTGTAGGAGTGTGTGCGCGAGCGTCTGGATGTGTAGGAGTGTGTGTGCGAGCGTCTGGAGGTGTAGGAGTGTGTGTGCGAGCGTCTGGAGGTGTAGGAGCGTGTGTGCGAGCGTCTGGTGGTGTAGGAGCGTGTGTGCGAGCGTCTGGTGGTGTCCGAGCGTCTGGAGGTGTAGGAGTGTGTGTGCGAGCGTCTGGAGGTGTAGGAGTGTGTGTGCGAGCGTCTGGAGGTGTAGGAGAGTGTGTGCGAGCATCTGTTGGTGTAGGAGTGTGTGTGCGAGCGTCTGGTGTGCGAGCGTCTTGAGGTGTAGGAGTGTGTGCGCGAGCGTCTGGTGGTGTGCGAGCGTCTGGAGGTGCAGGAGTGTGTGCGCGATTGTCTGGAGGTGTAGGAGTGTGTGCACGAGCGTCTGGAGGTGTAGGAGCGTTTGTGTGCGAGCGTCTGGTGGTGTAGGAGTGTGTGTGTGAGAGCGTCTGGTGGTGTAGGAGCGTGTGTGAGCGAGCGTCTGGTGGTGTAGGAGTGTGTGTGTGTGAGCGTCTGGTGGTGTAGGAGTGTGTGCTAGCGTCTGGAGGTGTAGGAGTGTGTGCGAGCGTCTGGAGGTGTAGGAGTGTGTGCGAGCGTCTGGTGGTGTGCGAGCGTCTGGTGGTGTGCGAGCGTCTGGTGGTGTGCGAGCGTCTGGTGGTGTGCGAGCGTCTGGTGGTGTGCGAGCGTCTGGTGGTGTGCGAGCGTCTGGAGGTGTAGGAGTGTGTGCGCGAGCGTTTGGTCGTGTAGGAGCGTGTGTGCGAGCGTCTGGAGTTGTAGGAGCGTGTGTGCGAGCGTCTGGAGGTGTAGGAGCGTGTGTGCGAGCGTCTGGAGGTGTAGGAGCGTGTGCGTGAGCGTCTGGAGGTGTAGGAGCGTGTGCGTGAGCGTCTGGAGGTGTAGGAGCGTGTGCGCGAGCGTCTGGAGGTGTAGGATCGTGTGCGCGTGCGTCTGGAGGTGTAGGAGCTTGTGTGCGAGCGTCTGGAGGTGTAGGAGCGTGTTTGCGAGCGTCTGGAGGTGTAGGAGCGTGTGCGAGCGTCTGGTGGTGTGCGAGCGTCTGGTGGCGTGCGAGCGTCTGGAGGTGTAGGAGTGTTGTGTGCGAGCGTCTGGTGGTGTAGGAGCGTGTGTGTGCGAGCGTCTGGTGGTGTAGGAGTGTGTGTGTGTGAGCGTCTGGTGGTGTAGGAGTGTGTGCGAGCGTCTGGAGGTGTAGGAGTGTGTGCGAGCGTCTGGTGGTGTGCGAGCGTCTGGTGGTGTGCGAGCGTCTGGAGGTGTAGGAGTGTGTGCGCGAGCGTTTGGTCGTTTAGGACCGTGTGTGCGAGCGTCTGGAGTTGTAGGAGCGTGTGTGCGAGCGTCTGGAGTTGTAGGAGCGTGTGTGCGAGCGTCTGGAGGTGTAGGAGCGTGTGTGCGAACGTCTGGAGGTGTAGGAGCATGTGCGTGAGCGTCTGGAGGTGTAGGAGTGTGTGCGCGAGCGTCTGGTGGTGTAGGAGTGTGTGTGCGAGCGTCTGGTGGTGTAGGAGTGTGTGTGTGTGAGCGTCTGGTGGTGTAGGAGTGTGTGCTAGCGTCTGGAGGTGTAGGAGTGCGTGCGAGCGTCTGGAGGTGTAGGAGTGTGTGCGAGCGTCTGGTGGTGTGCGAGCGTCTGGTGGTGTGCGAGCGTCTGGTGGTGTGCGAGCGTCTGGTGGTGTGCGAGCGTCTGGAGGTGTAGGAGTGTGTGCGCGAGCGTTTGGTCGTGTAGGAGCGTGTGTGCGAGCGTCTGGAGTTGTAGGAGCGTGTGTGCGAGCGTCTGGAGGTGTAGGAGCGTGTGTGCGAGCGTCTGGAGGTGTAGGAGCGTGTGCGTGAGCGTCTGGAGGTGTAGGAGCGTGTGCGTGAGCGTCTGGAGGTGTAGGAGCGTGTGCGCGAGCGTCTGGAGTTGTAGGATCGTGTGCGCGTGCGTCTGGAGGTGTAGGAGCTTGTGTGCGAGCGTCTGGCGGTGTAGGAGTGTGTGCGAGCGTCTGGTGGTGTGCGAGCGTCTGGTGGCGTGCGAGCGTCTGGTGGCGTGCGAGCGTCTGGAGGTGTAGGAGTGTTGTGTGCGAGCGTCTGGTGGTGTAGGAGCGTGTGTGTGCGAGCGTCTGGTGGTGTAGGAGTGTGTGTGTGTGAGCGTCTGGTGGTGTAGGAGTGTGTGCGAGCGTCTGGTGGTGTGCGAGCGTCTGGTGGTGTGCGAGCGTCTGGAGGTGTAGGAGTGTGTGCGCGAGCGTTTGGTCGTTTAGGACCGTGTGTGCGAGCGTCTGGAGTTGTAGGAGCGTGTGTGCGAGCGTCTGGAGTTGTAGGAGCGTGTGTGCGAGCGTCTGGAGGTGTAGGAGCGTGTGTGCGAGCGTCTGGAGGTGTAGGAGCATGTGCGTGAGCGTCTGGAGGTGTAGGAGTGTGTGCGCGAGCGTCTGGTGGTGTAGGAGTGTGTGTGCGAGCGTCTGGAGGTGTAGGAGTGTGTGTGCGAGCGTCTGGAGGTGTAGGAGCGTGTGTGCGAGCGTCTGGTGGTGTAGGAGCGTGTGTGCGAGCGTCTGGTGGTGTCCGAGCGTCTGGAGGTGTAGGAGTGTGTGTGCGAGCGTCTGGAGGTGTAGGAGTGTGTGTGCGAGCGTCTGGAGGTGTAGGAGAGTGTGTGCGAGCATCTGTTGGTGTAGGGGTGTGTGTGCGAGCGTCTGGTGTGCGAGCGTCTTGAGGTGTAGGAGTGTGTGCGCGAGCGTCTGGTGGTGTGCGAGCGTCTGGAGGTGCAGGAGTGTGTGCGCGATTGTCTGGAGGTGTAGGAGTGTGTGCACGAGCGTCTGGAGGTGTAGGAGCGTTTGTGTGCGAGCGTCTGGTGGTGTAGGAGTGTGTGTGTGAGAGCGTCTGGTGGTGTAGGAGTGTGTGCGAGCGTCTGGTGGTGTGCGAGCGTCTGGTGGTGTGCGAGCGTCTGGTGGTGTGCGAGCGTCTGGTGGTGTGCGAGCGTCTGGTGGTGTGCGAGCGTCTGGTGGTGTGCGAGCGTCTGGTGGTGTGCGAGCGTCTGGAGGTGTAGGAGTGTGTGCGCGAGGGTTTGGTGGTGTAGGAGTGTGTGCGCGAGCGTCTGGAGGTGTAGGAGCGTGTGCGCGAGCGTCTGGAGGTGTAGGAGCGTGTGTGCGAGCGTCTGGAGGTGTAGGAGCGTGTGTGCGAGCGTCTGGTGGTGTAGGAGTGTGTGTGCGAGCGTCTGGTGGTGTAGGAGTGTGTGTGCGAGCGTCTGGCGGTATAGGAGTGTGTGTGCGAGCGTCTGGTGATGTAGGAGCGTGTGTGCGAGCGTCTGGTGATGTAGGAGCGTGTGTGCGAGCTTCTGGTGATGTAGGAGCGTGTGTGCGAGCGTCTGGTGATGTAGGAGCGTGTGTGCGAGCGTCTGGTGATGTAGGAGCGTGTGTGCGAGCGTCTGGAGGTGTAGGAGCGTGTGTGCGAGCGTCTGGCGGTGTAGGAGTGTGTGCGAGCGTCTGGTGGTGTGCGAGCGTCTGGTGGCGTGCGAGCGTCTGGAGGTGTAGGAGCGTGTGTGTGCGAGCGTCTGGTGGTGTAGGAGCGTGTGTGTGCGAGCGTCTGGTGGTGTAGGAGTGTGTGTTTGTGAGCGTCTGGTGGTGTAGGAGTGTGTGCGAGCGTCTGGAGGTGTAGGAGTGTGTGCGAGCTTCTGGTGGTGTGCGAGCGTCTGGTGGTGTGCGAGCGTCTGGTGGTGTGCGAGCGTCTGGTGGTGTGCGAGCGTCTGGAGGTGTAGGAGTGTGTGCGCGAGCGTTTGGTCGTGTAGGAGCGTGTGTGCGAGCGTCTGGAGGTGTAGGAGCGTGTGTGCGAGCGTCTGGAGGTGTAGGAGCGTGTGTGCGAGCGTCTGGAGGTGTAGGAGCGTGTGTGAGCGAGCGTCTGGTGGTGTAGGAGTGTGTGTGTGCGAGCGTCTGGAGGTGTAGGAGTGTGTGCGAGCGTCTGGTGGTGTGCGAGCGTCTGGTGGTGGGCGAGCGTCTGGTGGTGTGCGAGCGTCTGGAGGTGTAGGAGTGTGTGCGCGAGCGTTTGGTCGTGTAGGAGCGTGTGTGCGAGCGTCTGGAGTTGTAGGAGCGTGTGTGCGAGCGTCTGGAGGTGTAGGAGCGTGTGTGCGAGCGTCTGGAGGTGTAGGAGCGTGTGCGTGAGCGTCTGGAGGTGTAGGAGCGTGTGCGTGAGCGTCTGGAGGTGTAGGAGCGTGTGTGCGAGCGTCTGGAGGTGTAGGATCGTGTGCGCGTGCGTCTGGAGGTGTAGGAGCTTGTGTGCGAGCGTCTGGTGGTGTGCGAGCGTCTGGTGGTGTGCGAGCGTCTGGTGGCGTGCGAGCGTCTGGTGGTGTAGGAGCGTGTGTGTGCGAGCGTCTGGTGGTGTAGGAGCGTGTGTGTGCGAGCGTCTGGTGGTGTAGGAGTGTGTGTGTGTGAGCGTCTAGTGGTGTAGGAGTGTGTGCGAGCGTCTGGAGGTGTAGGAGTGTGTGCGAGCGTCTGGTGGTGTGCGAGCGTCTGGTGGTGTGCGAGCGTCTGGAGGTGTAGGAGTGTGTGCACGAGCGTTTGGTCGTTTAGGACCGTGTGTGCGAGCGTCTGGAGTTGTAGGAGCGTGTGTGCGAGCGTCTGGAGGTGTAGGAGCGTGTGTGCGAGCGTCTGGATGTGTAGGAGCATGTGCGTGAGCGTCTGGAGGTGTAGGAGTGTGTGCGCGAGCGTCTGGATGTGTAGGAGTGTGTGTGCGAGCGTCTGGAGGTGTAGGAGTGTGTGTGCGAGCGTCTGGAGGTGTAGGAGCGTGTGTGCGAGCGTCTGGTGGTGTAGGAGCGTGTGTGCGAGCGTCTGGTGGTGTCCGAGCGTCTGGAGGTGTAGGAGTGTGTGTGCGAGCGTCTGGAGGTGTAGGAGTGTGTGTGCGAGCGTCTGGAGGTGTAGGAGAGTGTGTGCGAGCATCTGTTGGTGTAGGAGTGTGTGTGCGAGCGTCTGGTGTGCGAGCGTCTTGAGGTGTAGGAGTGTGTGCGCGAGCGTCTGGTGGTGTGCGAGCGTCTGGAGGTGCAGGAGTGTGTGCGCGATTGTCTGGAGGTGTAGGAGTGTGTGCACGAGCGTCTGGAGGTGTAGGAGCGTTTGTGTGCGAGCGTCTGGTGGTGTAGGAGTGTGTGTGTGAGAGCGTCTGGTGGTGTAGGAGTGTGTGCGAGCGTCTGGTGGTGTGCGAGCGTCTGGTGGTGTGCGAGCGTCTGGTGGTGTGCGAGCGTCTGGTGGTGTGCGAGCGTCTGGTGGTGTGCGAGCGTCTGGTGGTGTGCGAGCGTCTGGAGGTGTAGGAGTGTGTGCGCGAGGGTTTGGTGGTGTAGGAGCGTGTGCGCGAGCGTCTGGAGGTGTAGGAGCGTGTGTGCGAGCGTCTGGAGGTGTAGGAGCGTGTGTGCGAGCGTCTGGAGGTGTAGGAGCGTGTGTGCGAGCGTCTGGAGGTGTAGGAGCGTGTGTGCGAGCGTCTGGAGGTGTAGGAGCGTGTGCGTGAGCGTCTGGAGGTGTAGGAGTGTGTGTGCGAGCGTCTGGTGGTGTAGGAGTGTGTGTGCGAGCGTCTGGCGGTATAGGAGTGTGTGTGCGAGCGTCTGGTGATGTAGGAGCGTGTGTGCGAGCGTCTGGTGATGTAGGAGCGTGTGTGCGAGCTTCTGGTGATGTAGGAGCGTGTGTGCGAGCGTCTGGTGATGTAGGAGCGTGTGTGCGAGCGTCTGGTGATGTAGGAGCGTGTGTGCGAGCGTCTGGAGGTGTAGGAGCGTGTGTGCGAGCGTCTGGTGGTGTGCGAGCGTCTGGTGGTGTAGGAGTGTGTGTGTGTGAGCGTCTGGTGGTGTAGGAGTGTGTGCGAGCGTCTGGAGGTGTAGGAGTGTGTGCGAGCGTCTGGAGGTGTAGGAGTGTGTGCGAGCGTCTGGTGGTGTGCGAGCGTCTGGTGGTGTGCGAGCGTCTGGTGGTGTGCGAGCGTCTGGAGGTGTAGGAGCGTCTGGAGGTGTAGGAGCGTGTGTGTGCGAGCGTCTGGTGGTGTAGGAGTGTGTGTGTGTGAGCGTCTGGTGGTGTAGCAGTGTGTGCGAGCGTCTGGAGGTGTAGGAGTGTGTGCGAGCGTCTGGTGGTGTAGGAGTGTGTGCGAGCGTCTGGAGGTGTAGGAGTGTGTGCGAGCGTCTGGTGGTGTGCGAGCGTCTGGTGGTTTGCGAGCGTCTGGTGGTGTGCGAGCGTCTGGAGGTGTAGGAGTGTGCGCGAGCGTTTGGTCGTGCAGGAGCGTGTGTGTGAGCGTCTGGAGGTGTAGGAGCGTGTGTGCGAGCGTCTGGAGGTGTAGGAGCGTGTGTGCGAGCGTCTGGTGGTGTAGGAGCGTGTGTGCGAGCGTTTGGAGGTGTAGGAGTGTGTGTGCAAGCGTCTGGTGGTGTGCGAGCGTCTGGAGGTGTAGGAGTGTGTGTGCGAGCATCTGGATGTGTAGGAGTGTGTGTGCGAGCGTCCGCAGGTGTGCGAGCGTCTGGTGGTGTAGGAGTGTGTGTGCGAGCGTCAGGGGGTGTAGGAGTGTGTGTGCGAGCGTCTGGAGGTGTAGGAGCGTGTGTGCGAAAGTCTGGAGGTGTAGGAGCGTGTGTGCGAGCGTCTGGAGGTGTAGGAGCGTGTGTGCGAGCGTCTGGAGGTGTACGAGCGTGTGTGCGAGCGTCTGGAGGTGTGCGAGCGTCTGGTGGTATAGGAGTGTGTGTGCGAGCGTCTGGTGATGTAGGAGCGTGTGTGCGAGCGTCTGGAGGTGTAGGAGCATGTGTGCGAGCGTCTGGAGGTGTAGGAGCGTGTCTGCGAGCGTCTGGTTGTGTAGGAGTGTGTGCGAGCGTCTGGTGGTGTGCGAGCGTCTGGTGGTGTGCGAGCGTCTGGAGGTGTAGGAGTGTGTGCGCGAGCGTTTGGTCGTGTAGGACCGTGTGTGCGAGCGTCTGGAGTTGTAGGAGCGTGTGTGCGAGCGTCTGGAGGTGTAGGAGCGTGTGTGCGAGCGTCTGGAGGTGTAGGAGCATGTGCGTGAGCGTCTGGAGGTGTAGGAGTGTGTGTGCGAGCGTCTGGCGGTGTAGGAGTGTGTGTGCGAGCGTCTGGAGGTGTAGGAGTGTGTGCGAGCGTCTGGAGGTGTAGGAGTGTGTGTGTGAGCGTCTGGAGGTGTAGGAGCGTGTGTGCGAGCGTCTGGTGGTGTAGGAGCGTGTGTGCGAGCGTCTGGTGTTGTCCGAGCGTCTGGAGGTGTAGGAGTGTGTGTGCGAGCGTCTGGAGGTGTAGGAGCGTGTGTGCGAGCGTCTGGAGGTGTAGGAGCGTGTGTGCGAGCGTCTGGAGGTGTAGGAGCGTGTGCGTGAGCGTCTGGAGGTGTAGGAGTGTGTGCGCGAGCGTCTGGTGGTGTAGGAGTGTGTGTGCGAGCGTCTGGCGGTATAGGAGTGTGTGTGCGAGCGTCTGGTGATGTAGGAGCGTGTGTGCGAGCGTCTGGTGATGTAGGAGCATGTGTGCGAGCGTCTGGTGGTGTAGGAGTGTGTGTGCAAGCGTCTGGTGGTGTGCGAGCGTCTGGAGGTGTAGGAGTGTGTGTGCGAGCGTCCGGAGGTGTGCGAGCGTCTGGTGGTGTAGGAGTGTGTGTGCGAGCATCTGGAGATGTAGGAGTGTGTGTGCGAGCGTCTGGAGGTGTAGGAGTGTGTGTGCGAGCGTCTGGTGGTGTAGGAGTGTGTGTGCGAGCGTCTGGCGGTATAGGAGTGTGTGTGCGAGTGTCTGGTGATGTAGGAGCGTGTGTGCGAGCGTCTGGAGGTGTAGGAGCGTGTGTGCGAGCGTCTGGTGGTGTAGGAGTGTGTGTGCGAGCGTCTGGAGCTGTAGGAGTGTGTGTGCAAGCGTCTGGTGGTGTGCGAGCATCTGTAGGTGTAGGAGTGTGTGTGCGAGCGTCCGGAGGTGTGCGAGCGTCTGGTGGTGTAGGAGTGTGTGTGCGAGCGTCTGGAGGTGTAGGAGTGTGTGTGCGAGCGTCTGGTGGTATAGGAGTGTGTGTGCGAGCGTCTGGCGGTATAGGAGTGTGTGTGCGAGCGTCTGGTGATGTAGGAGCGTGTGTGCGAGCGTCTGGTGATGTAGGAGCGTGTGTGCGAGCGTCTGGAGGTGTAGGAGCGTGTGTGCGAGCGTCTGGTGGTGTAGGAGTGTGTGTGCGAGCGTCTGGAGCTGTAGGAGTGTGTGTGCGAGCGTCTGGTGGTGTGCGAGCGTCTGGTGGTGTAGGAGTGTGTGTGTGTGAGCGTCTGGTGGTGTAGGAGTGTGTGCGAGCGTCTGGAGGTGTAGGAGTGTGTGCGAGCGTCTGGTGGTGTGCGAGCGTCTGGTGATGTGCGAGCGTCTGGTGGTGTGCGAGCGTCTGGTGGTGTGCGAGCGTCTGGAGGTGTAGGAGTGTGTGTGTGCGAGCGTCTGGTGGTGTAGGAGCGTGTGTGTGCGAGCGTCTGGTGGTGTAGGAGTGTGTGTGTGTGAGCGTCTGGTGGTGTAGGAGTGTGTGCGAGCGTCTGGAGGTGTAGGAGTGTGTGCGAGCGTCTGGTGGTGTGCGAGCGTCTGGTGGTGTGCGAGCGTCTGGTGGTGTGCGAGCGTCTGGTGGTGTGCGAGCGTCTGGAGGTGTAGGAGTGTGTGCGCGAGCGTTTGGTCGTGTAGGAGCGTGTGTGCGAGCGTCTGGAGGTGTAGGAGCGTGTGTGCAAACGTCTGGAGTTGTAGGAGCGTGTGTGCGAGCGTCTGGAGGTGTAGGAGCGTGTGTGCGAGCGTCTGGAGGTGTAGGAGCGTGTGCGTGAGCGTCTGGAGGTGTAGGAGCGTGTGCGTGAGCGTCTGGAGGTGTCGGAGCGTGTGCGCGATTGTCTGGAGGTGTAGGATCGTGTGCGCGAGCGTCTGGAGGTGTAGGAGCTTGTGTGCGAGCGTCTGGAGGTGTAGGAGTGTGTGCACGAGCGTCTCGAGGTGTGCAAGCGTCTGGTGGTGTAGGAGCGTGTGTGTGCAAGCGTCTGGTGGTGTAGGAGCGTGTATGAGCGAGCGTCTGGTGGTGTAGGAGTGTGTGTGTGTGAGCGTCTGGTGGTGTAGGAGTGTGTGCGAGCGTCTGGAGGTGTAGGAGTGTGTGCGAGCGTCTGGTGGTGTGCGAGCGTCTGGTGGTGTGCGAGCGTCTGGTGGTGTGCGAGCGTCTGGAGGTGTAGGAGTGTGTGCGCGAGCGTTTGGTCGTGTAGGAGCGTGTGTGCGAGCGTCTGGAGTTGTAGGAGCGTGTGTGCGAGCGTCTGGAGGTGTAGGAGCGTGTGTGCGAGCGTCTGGAGGTGTAGGAGCGTGTGCGTGAGCGTCTGGAGGTGTAGGAGCGTGTGCGTGAGCGTCTGGAGGTGTAGGAGCGTGTGCGCGAGCGTCTGGAGGTGTAGGATCGTGTGCGCGTGCGTCTGGAGGTGTAGGAGCTTGTGTGCGAGCGTCTGGAGGTGTAGGAGCGTGTTTGCGAGCGTCTGGAGGTGTAGGAGCGTGTGTGCAAGCGTCTGGCGGTGTAGGAGTGTGTGCGAGCGTCTGGTGGTGTGCGAGCGTCTGGTGGCGTGCGAGCATCTGGAGGTGTAGGAGTGTTGTGTGCGAGCGTCTGGTGGTGTAGGAGCGTGTGTGTGCGAGCGTCTGGTGGTGTAGGAGTGTGTGTGTGTGAGCGTCTGGTGGTGTAGGAGTGTGTGCGAGCGTCTGGAGGTGTAGGAGTGTGTGCGAGCGTCTGGTGGTGTGCGAGCGTCTGGTGGTGTGCGAGCGTCTGGAGGTGTAGGAGTGTGTGCGCGAGCGTTTGGTCGTTTAGGACCGTGTGTGCGAGCGTCTGGAGTTGTAGGAGCGTGTGTGCGAGCGTCTGGAGTTGTAGGAGCGTGTGTGCGAGCGTCTGGAGGTGTAGGAGCGTGTGTGCGAGCGTCTGGAGGTGTAGGAGCATGTGCGTGAGCGTCTGGAGGTGTAGGAGTGTGTGCGCGAGCGTCTGGTGGTGTAGGAGTGTGTGTGCGAGCGTCTGGAGGTGTAGGAGTGTGTGTGCGAGCGTCTGGAGGTGTAGGAGCGTGTGTGCGAGCGTCTGGTGGTGTAGGAGCGTGTGTGCGAGCGTCTGGTGGTGTCCGAGCGTCTGGAGGTGTAGGAGTGTGTGTGCGAGCGTCTGGAGGTGTAGGAGTGTGTGTGCGAGCGTCTGGAGGTGTAGGAGAGTGTGTGCGAGCATCTGTTGGTGTAGGAGTGTGTGTGCGAGCGTCTGGTGTGCGAGCGTCTTGAGGTGTAGGAGTGTGTGCGCGAGCGTCTGGTGGTGTGCGAGCGTCTGGAGGTGCAGGAGTGTGTGCGCGATTGTCTGGAGGTGTAGGAGTGTGTGCACGAGCGTCTGGAGGTGTAGGAGCGTTTGTGTGCGAGCGTCTGGTGGTGTAGGAGTGTGTGTGTGAGAGCGTCTGGTGGTGTAGGAGTGTGTGCGAGCGTCTGGTGGTGTGCGAGCGTCTGGTGGTGTGCGAGCGTCTGGTGGTGTGCGAGCGTCTGGTGGTGTGCGAGCGTCTGGTGGTGTGCGAGCGTCTGGTGGTGTGCGAGCGTCTGGTGGTGTGCGAGCGTCTGGTGGTGTGCGAGCGTCTGGTGGTGTGCGAGCGTCTGGAGGTGTAGGAGCGTGTGCGCGAGGGTTTGGTGGTGTAGGAGCGTGTGCGCGAGCGTCTGGAGGTGTAGGAGCGTGTGCGCGAGCGTCTGGAGGTGTAGGAGCGTGTGTGCGAGCGTCTGGAGGTGTAGGAGCGTGTGTGCGAGCGTCTGGAGGTGTAGGAGCGTGTGTGCGAGCGTCTGGAGGTGTAGGAGTGTGTGTGCGAGCGTCTGGCGGTGTAGGAGTGTGTGTGCGAGCGTCTGGCGGTATAGGAGTGTGTGTGCGAGCGTCTGGTGATGTAGGAGCGTGTGTGCGAGCGTCTGGTGATGTAGGAGCGTGTGTGCGAGCTTCTGGTGATGTAGGAGCGTGTGTGCGAGCGTCTGGTGATGTAGGAGCGTGTGTGCGAGCGTCTGGTGATGTAGGAGCGTGTGTGCGAGCGTCTGGAGGTGTAGGAGCGTGTGTGCGAGCGTCTGGCGGTGTAGGAGTGTGTGCGAGCGTCTGGTGGTGTGCGAGCGTCTGGTGGCGTGCGAGCGTCTGGAGGTGTAGGAGTGTGTGTGTGCGAGCGTCTGGTGGTGTAGGAGCGTGTGTGTGCGAGCGTCTGGTGGTGTAGGAGTGTGTGTGTGTGAGCGTCTGGTGGTGTAGGAGTGTGTGCGAGCGTCTGGAGGTGTAGGAGTGTGTGCGAGCGTCTGGTGGTGTGCGAGCGTCTGGTGGTGTGCGAGCGTCTGGTGGTGTGCGAGCGTCTGGAGGTGTAGGAGTGTGTGCGCGAGCGTTTGGTCGTGTAGGAGCGTGTGTGCGAGCGTCTGGAGTTGTCGGAGCGTGTGTGCGAGCGTCTGGAGGTGTAGGAGCGTGTGTGCGAGCGTCTGGAGGTGTAGGAGCGTGTGCGTGAGCGTCTGGAGGTGTAGGAGCGTGTGCGTGAGCGTCTGGAGGTGTCGGAGCGTGTGCGCGAGCGTCTGGAGGTGTCGGATCGTGTGCGCGAGCGTCTGGAGGTGTAGGAGCTTGTGTGCGAGCGTCTGGAGGTGTAGGAGTGTGTGCACGAGCGTCTGGTGGTGTAGGAGCGTGTGTGTGCGAGCGTCTGGTGGTGTAGGAGCGTGTGTGAGCGAGCGTCTGGTGGTGTAGGAGTGTGTGTGTGCGAGCGTCTGGAGGTGTAGGAGTGTGTGCGCGAGCGTTTGGTCGTGTAGGAGCGTGTGTGCGAGCGTCTGGAGGTGTAGGAGCGTGTGTGCGAGCGTCTGGAGGTGTAGGAGCGTGTGCGTGAGCGTCTGGAGGTGTAGGAGCGTGTGCGTGAGCGTCTGGAGGTGTAGGAGCGTGTGTGCGAGCGTCTGGAGGTGTAGGATCGTGTGCGCGTGCGTCTGGAGGTGTAGGAGCTTGTGTGCGAGCGTCTGGTGGTGTGCGAGCGTCTGGTGGTGTGCGAGCGTCTGGTGGCGTGCGAGCGTCTGGTGGTGTAGGAGCGTGTGTGTGCGAGCGTCTGGTGGTGTAGGAGCGTGTGTGTGCGAGCGTCTGGTGGTGTAGGAGTGTGTGTGTGTGAGCGTCTAGTGGTGTAGGAGTGTGTGCGAGCGTCTGGAGGTGTAGGAGTGTGTGCGAGCGTCTGGTGGTGTGCGAGCGTCTGGTGGTGTGCGAGCGTCTGGAGGTGTAGGAGTGTGTTTGTGCGAGCGTCTGGTGGTGTAGGAGCGTGTGTGTGCGAGCGTCTGTTGGTGTAGGAGTGTGTGTGTGTGAGCGTCTGGTGGTGTAGGAGTGTGTGCGAGCGTCTGGAGGTGTAGGAGTGTGTGCGAGCGTCTGGTGGTGTGCGAGCGTCTGGTGGTGTGCGAGCGTCTGGTGGTGTGCGAGCGTCTGGTGGTGTGCGAGCGTCTGGTGGTGTGCGAGCGTCTGGAGGTGTAGGAGTGTGTGCGCGAGCGTTTGGTCGTGTAGGAGCGTGTGTGCGAGCGTCTGGAGGTGTAGGAGCGTGTGTGCGAACGTCTGGAGTTGTAGGAGCGTGTGTGCGAGCGTCTGGAGGTGTAGGAGCGTGTGTGCGAGCGTCTGGAGGTGTAGGAGCGTGTGCGTGAGCGTCTGGAGGTGTAGGAGCGTGTGCGTGAGCGTCTGGAGGTGTCGGAGCGTGTGCGCGATTGTCTGGAGGTGTAGGATCGTGTGCGCGAGCGTCTGGAGGTGTAGGCGCTTGTGTGCGAGCGTCTGGAGGTGTAGGAGTGTGTGCACGAGCGTCTCGAGGTGTGCAAGCGTCTGGTGGTGTAGGAGCGTGTGTGTGCAAGCGTCTGGTGGTGTAGGAGCGTGTATGAGCGAGCGTCTGGTGGTGTAGGAGTGTGTGTGTGTGAGCATCTGGTGGTGTAGGAGTGTGTGCGAGCGTCTGGAGGTGTAGGAGTGTGTGCGAGCGTCTGGTGGTGTGCGAGCGTCTGGTGGTGTGCGAGCGTCTGGTGGTGTGCGAGCGTCTGGAGGTGTAGGAGTGTGTGCGCGAGCGTTTGGTCGTGTAGGAGCGTGTGTGCGAGCGTCTGGAGTTGTAGGAGCGTGTGTGCGAGCGTCTGGAGTTGTAGGAGCGTGTGTGCGAGCGTCTGGAGGTGTAGGAGCGTGTGTGCGAGCGTCTGGAGGTGTAGGAGCGTGTGCGTGAGCGTCTGGAGGTGTAGGAGCGTGTGCGTGAGCGTCTGGAGGTGTAGGAGCGTGTGCGCGAGCGTCTGGAGGTGTAGGATCGTGTGCGCGTGCGTCTGGAGGTGTAGGAGCTTGTGTGCGAGCGTCTGGAGGTGTAGGAGCGTGTGTGCAAGCGTCTGGCGGTGTAGGAGTGTGTGCGAGCGTCTGGTGGTGTGCGAGCGTCTGGTGGCGTGCGAGCATCTGGAGGTGTAGGAGTGTTGTGTGCGAGCGTCTGGTGGTGTAGGAGCGTGTGTGTGCGAGCGTCTGGTGGTGTAGGAGTGTGTGTGTGTGAGCGTCTGGTGGTGTAGGAGTGTGTGCGAGCGTCTGGAGGTGTAGCAGTGTGTGCGAGCGTCTGGTGGTGTGCGAGCGTCTGGTGGTGTGCGAGCGTCTGGTGGTGTGCGAGCGTCTGGAGGTGTAGGAGTGTGTGCGCGAGCGTTTGGTCGTCTAGGACCGTGTGTGCGAGCGTCTGGAGTTGTAGGAGCGTGTGTGCGAGCGTCTGGAGTTGTAGGAGCGTGTGTGCGAGCGTCTGGAGGTGTAGGAGCGTGTGTGCGAGCGTCTGGAGGTGTAGGAGCATGTGCGTGAGCGTCTGGAGGTGTAGGAGTGTGTGCGCGAGCGTCTGGTGGTGTAGGAGTGTGTGTGCGAGCGTCTGGAGGTGTAGGAGCGTGTGTGCGAGCGTCTGGAGGTGTAGGAGCGTGTGTGCGAGCGTCTGGTGGTGTAGGAGCGTGTGTGCGAGCGTCTGGTGGTGTCCGAGCGTCTGGTGGTGTAGGAGTGTGTGTGCGAGCGTCTGGAGGTGTAGGAGTGTGTGTGCGAGCGTCTGGAGGTGTAGGAGAGTGTGTGCGAGCATCTGTTGGTGTAGGAGTGTGTGTGCGAGCGTCTGGTGTGCGAGCGTCTTGAGGTGTAGGAGTGTGTGCGCGAGCGTCTGGTGGTGTGCGAGCGTCTGGAGGTGCAGGAGTGTGTGCGCGATTGTCTGGAGGTGTAGGAGTGTGTGCACGAGCGTCTGGAGGTGTAGGAGCGTTTGTGTGCGAGCGTCTGGTGGTGTAGGAGTGTGTGTGTGAGCGTCTGGTGGTGTAGGAGTGTGTGTGCGAGCGTCTGGCGGTATAGGAGTGTGTGCGAGCGTCTGGTGATGTAGGAGCGTGTGTGCGAGCGTCTGGTGATGTAGGAGCGTGTGTGCGAGCTTCTGGTGATGTAGGAGCGTGTGTGCGAGCGTCTGGTGATGTAGGAGCGTGTGTGCGAGCGTCTGGTGATGTAGGAGCGTGTGTGCGAGCGTCTGGAGGTGTAGGAGCGTGTGTGCGAGCGTCTGGCGGTGTAGGAGTGTGTGCGAGCGTCTGGTGGTGTGCGAGCGTCTGGTGGCGTGCGAGCGTCTGGAGGTGTAGGAGTGTGTGTGTGCGAGCGTCTGGTGGTGTAGGAGCGTGTGTGTGCGAGCGTCTGGTGGTGTAGGAGTGTGTGTGTGTGAGCGTCTGGTGGTGTAGGAGTGTGTGCGAGCGTCTGGAGGTGTAGGAGTGTGTGCGAGCGTCTGGTGGTGTGCGAGCGTCTGGTGGTGTGCGAGCGTCTGGTGGTGTGCGAGCGTCTGGTGGTGTGCGAGCGTCTGGAGGTGTAGGAGTGTGTGCGCGAGCGTTTGGTCGTGTAGGAGCGTGTGTGCGAGCGTCTGGAGTTGTCGGAGCGTGTGTGCGAGCGTCTGGAGGTGTAGGAGCGTGTGTGCGAGCGTCTGGAGGTGTAGGAGCGTGTGCGTGAGCGTCTGGAGGTGTAGGAGCGTGTGCGCGAGTGTCTGGAGGTGTAGGATCGTGTGCGCGAGCGTCTGGAGGTGTAGGATCGTGTGCGCGAGCGTCTGGAGGTGTAGGAGCTTGTGTGCGAGCGTCTGGAGGTGTAGGAGTGTGTGCACGAGCGTCTGGAGGTGTGCAAGCGTCTGGTGGTGTAGGAGCGTGTGTGTGCGAGCGTCTGGTGGTGTAGGAGCGTGTGTGAGCGAGCGTCTGGTGGTGTAGGAGTGTGTGTGTGCGAGCGTCTGGAGGTGTAGGAGTGTGTGCGCGAGCGTTTGGTCGTGTAGGAGCGTGTGTGCGAGCGTCTGGAGGTGTAGGAGCGTGTGTGCGAGCGTCTGGAGGTGTAGGAGCGTGTGCGTGAGCGTCTGGAGGTGTAGGAGCGTGTGCGTGAGCGTCTGGAGGTGTAGGAGCGTGTGTGCGAGCGTCTGGAGGTGTAGGATCGTGTGCGCGTGCGTCTGGAGGTGTAGGAGCTTGTGTGCGAGCGTCTGGTGGTGTGCGAGCGTCTGGTGGCGTGCGAGCGTCTGGTGGTGTAGGAGCGTGTGTGTGCGAGCGTCTGGTGGTGTAGGAGCGTGTGTGTGCGAGCGTCTGGTGGTGTAGGAGTGTGTGTGTGTGAGCGTCTAGTGGTGTAGGAGTGTGTGCGAGCGTCTGGAGGTGTAGGATTGTGTGCGAGCGTCTGGTGGTGTGCGAGCGTCTGGAGGTGTAGGAGTGTGTGCACGAGCGTTTGGTCGTTTAGGACCGTGTGTGCGAGCGTCTGGAGTTGTAGGAGCGTGTGTGCGAGCGTCTGGAGGTGTAGGAGCGTGTGTGCGAGCGTCTGGTGGTGTAGGAGCGTGTGTGCGAGCGTCTGGTGGTGTCCGAGCGTCTGGAGGTGTAGGAGTGTGTGTGCGAGCGTCTGGAGGTGTAGGAGTGTGTGTGCGAGCGTCTGGAGGTGTAGGAGAGTGTGTGCGAGCTTCTGTTGGTGTAGGAGTGTGTGTGCGAGCGTCTGGTGTGCGAGCGTCTTGAGGTGTAGGAGTGTGTGCGCGAGCGTCTGGTGGTGTGCGAGCGTCTGGAGGTGCAGGAGTGTGTGCGCGATTGTCTGGAGGTGTAGGAGTGTGTGCACGAGCGTCTGGAGGTGTAGGAGCGTTTGTGTGCGAGCGTCTGGTGGTGTAGGAGTGTGTGTGTGAGAGCGTCTGGTGGTGTAGGAGTGTGTGCGAGCGTCTGGTGGTGTGCGAGCGTCTGGTGGTGTGCGAGCGTCTGGTGGTGTGCGAGCGTCTGGTGGTGTGCGAGCGTCTGGTGGTGTGCGAGCGTCTGGTGGTGTGCGAGCGTCTGGAGGTGTAGGAGTGTGTGCGCGAGGGTTTGGTGGTGTAGGAGCGTGTGCGCGAGCGTCTGGAGGTGTAGGAGCGTGTGTGCGAGCGTCTGGAGGTGTAGGAGCGTGTGTGCGAGCGTCTGGTGATGTAGGAGCGTGTGTGCGAGCGTCTGGTGATGTAGGAGCGTGTGTGCGAGCGTCTGGAGGTGTAGGAGCGTGTGTGCGAGCGTCTGGTGGTGTAGGAGTGTGTGTGCGAGCGTCTGGAGCTGTAGGAGTGTGTGTGCGAGCGTCTGGTGGTGTGCGAGCGTCTGGTGGTGTAGGAGTGTGTGTGTGTGAGCGTCTGGTGGTGTAGGAGTGTGTGCGAGCGTCTGGAGGTGTAGGAGTGTGTGCGAGCGTCTGGAGGTGTAGGAGTGTGTGCGAGCGTCTGGTGGTGTGCGAGCGTCTGGTGGTGTGCGAGCGTCTGGTGGTGTGCGAGCGTCTGGTGGTGTGCGAGCGTCTGGTGGTGTGCGAGTGTCTGGTGGTGTGCGAGCGTCTGGAGGTGTAGGAGCGTGTGTGTGCGAGCGTCTGGTGGTGTAGGAGTGTGTGTGTGTGAGCGTCTGGTGGTGTAGCAGTGTGTGCGAGCGTCTGGAGGTGTAGGAGTGTGTGCGAGCGTCTGGTGGTGTAGGAGTGTGTGCGAGCGTCTGGAGGTGTAGGAGTGTGTGCGAGCGTCTGGTGGTGTGCGAGCGTCTGGTGGTGTGCGAGCGTCTGGTGGTTTGCGAGCGTCTGGTGGTGTGCGAGCGTCTGGAGGTGTAGGAGTGTGTGCGCGAGCGTTTGGTCGTGCAGGAGCGTGTGTGTGAGCGTCTGGAGGTGTAGGAGCGTGTGTGCGAGCGTCTGGAGGTGTAGGAGCGTGTGTGCGAGCGTCTGGTGGTGTAGGAGCGTGTGTGCGAGCGTTTGGAGGTGTAGGAGTGTGTGTGCAAGCGTCTGGTGGTGTGCGAGCGTCTGGAGGTGTAGGAGTGTGTGTGCGAGCATCTGGATGTGTCGGAGTGTGTGTGCGAGCGTCCGCAGGTGTGCGAGCGTCTGGTGGTGTAGGAGTGTGTGTGCGAGCTTCAGGGGGTGTAGGAGTGTGTGTGCGAGCGTCTGGAGGTGTAGGAGCGTGTGTGCGAAAGTCTGGAGGTGTAGGAGCGTGTGTGCGAGCGTCTGGAGGTGTAGGAGCGTGTGTGCGAGCGTCTGGAGGTGTACGAGCGTGTGTGCGAGCGTCTGGAGGTGTGCGAGCGTCTGGTGGTATAGGAGTGTGTGTGCGAGCGTCTGGTGATGTAGGAGCGTGTGTGCGAGCGTCTGGAGGTGTAGGAGCATGTGTGCGAGCGTCTGGAGGTGTAGGAGCGTGTCTGCGAGCGTCTGGTTGTGTAGGAGCGTGTGTGCGAGCGTCTGGAGGTGTAGGAGTGTGTGCGAGCGTCTGGTGGTGTGCGAGCGTCTGGAGGTGTAGGAGTGTGTGCGCGAGCGTTTGGTCGTTTAGGACCGTGTGTGCGAGCGTCTGGAGTTGTAGGAGCGTGTGTGCGAGCGTCTGGAGGTGTAGGAGCGTGTGTGCGAGCGTCTGGAGGTGTAGGAGCATGTGCGTGAGCGTCTGGAGGTGTAGGAGTGTGTGTGCGAGCGTCTGGTGGTGTAGGAGTGTGTGTGCGAGCGTCTGGAGGTGTAGGAGTGTGTGCGAGCGTCTGGAGGTGTAGGAGTGTGTGCGAGCGTCTGGAGGTGTAGGAGTGTGTGTGCGAGCGTCTGGAGGTGTAGGAGCGTGTGTGCGAGCGTCTGGTGGTGTAGGAGCGTGTGTGCGAGCGTCTGGTGTTGTCCGAGCGTCTGGAGGTGTAGGAGTGTGTGTGCGAGCGTCTGGAGGTGTAGGAGCGTGTGTGCGAGCGTCTGGAGGTGTAGGAGCGTGTGTGCGAGCGTCTGGAGGTGTAGGAGCGTGTGCGTGAGCGTCTGGAGGCGTAGGAGTGTGTGCGAGCGTCTGGAGGTGTAGGAGTGTGTGTGCGAGCGTCTGGCGGTATAGGAGTGTGTGTGCGAGCGTCTGGTGATGTAGGAGCGTGTGTGCGAGCGTCTGGTGATGTAGGAGCATGTGTGCGAGCGTCTGGTGGTGTAGGAGCGTGTGTGCGAGCGTCTGGTGTGCGAGCGTCTGGAGGTGTAGGAGTGTGTGTGCAAGCGTCTGGTGGTGTGCGAGCGTCTGGAGGTGTAGGAGTGTGTGTGCGAGCGTCCGGAGGTGTGCGAGCGTCTGGTGGTGTAGGAGTGTGTGTGCGAGCGTCTGGAGATGTAGGAGTGTGTGTGCGAGCGTCTGGAGGTGTAGGAGTGTGTGTGCGAGCGTCTGGTGGTGTAGGAGTGTGTGTGCGAGCGTCTGGCGGTATAAGAGTGTGTGTGCGAGTGTCTGGTGATGTAGGAGCGTGTGTGCGAGCGTCTGGAGGTGTAGGAGCGTGTGTGCGAGCGTCTGGTGGTGTAGGAGTGTGTGTGCGAGCGTCTGGAGCTGTAGGAGTGTGTGTGCAAGCGTCTGGTGGTGTGCGAGCATCTGTAGGTGTAGGAGTGTGTGTGCGAGCGTCCGGAGGTGTGCGAGCGTCTGGTGGTGTAGGAGTGTGTGTGCGAGCGTCTGGAGGTGTAGGAGTGTGTGTGCGAGCATCTGGTGGTGTAGGAGTGTGTGTGCGAGCGTCTGGCGGTATAGGAGTGTGTGTGCGAGCGTCTGGTGATGTAGGAGCGTGTGTGCGAGCGTCTGGTGATGTAGGAGCGTGTGTGCGAGCGTCTGGAGGTGTAGGAGCGTGTGTGCGAGCGTCTGGTGGTGTAGGAGCGTGTGTGCGAGCGTCTGGTGGTGTAGGAGTGTGTGTGCGAGCGTCTGGAGCTGTAGGAGTGTGTGTGCGAGCGTCTGGTGGTGTGCGAGCGTCTGGTGGTGTGCGAGCGTCTGGTGGTGTAGGAGTGTGTGTGTGTGAGCGTCTGGTGGTGTAGGAGTGTGTGCGAGCGTCTGGAGGTGTAGGAGTGTGTGCGAGCGTCTGGTGGTGTGCGAGCGTCTGGTGGTGTGCGAGCGTCTGGTGGTGTGCGAGCGTCTGGTGGTGTGCGAGCGTCTGGTGGTGTGCGAGCGTCTGGTGGTGTGCGAGCGTCTGGTGGTGTGCGAGCGTCTGGTGGTGTGCGAGCGTCTGGAGGTGTAGGAGTGTGTGCGCGAGGGTTTGGTGGTGTAGGAGCGTGTGCGCGAGCGTCTGGAGGTGTAGGAGCGTGTGTGCGAGCGTCTGGAGGTGTAGGAGCGTGTGTGCGAGCGTCTGGAGGTGTAGGAGCGTGTGTGCGAGCGTCTGGAGGTGTAGGAGCGTGTGCGTGAGCGTCTGGAGGTGTAGGAGTGTGTGTGCGAGCGTCTGGTGGTGTAGGAGTGTGTGTGCGATCGTCTGGCGGTATAGGAGTGTGTGTGCGAGCGTCTGGTGATGTAGGAGCGTGTGTGCGAGCGTCTGGTGATGTAGGAGCGTGTGTGCGAGCGTCTGGTGATGTAGGAGCGTGTGTGCGAGCGTCTGGTGATGTAGGAGCGTGTGTGCGAGCGTCTGGTGATGTAGGAGCGTGTGTGCGAGCGTCTGGAGGTGTAGGAGCGTGTGTGCGAGCGTCTGGTGGTGTAGGAGTGTGTGTGCGAGCGTCTGGTGGTGTAGGAGTGTGTGTGCGAGCGTCTGGAGCTGTAGGAGTGTGTGTGCGAGCGTCTGGTGGTGTGCGAGCGTCTGGTGGTGTAGGAGTGTGTGTGTGTGAGCGTCTGGTGGTGCAGGAGTGTGTGCGAGCGTCTGGAGGTGTAGGAGTGTGTGCGAGCGTCTGGAGGTGTAGGAGTGTGTGCGAGCGTCTGGTGGTGTGCGAGCGTCTGGTGGTGTGCGAGCGTCTGGTGGTGTGCGAGTGTCTGGTGGTGTGCGAGCGTCTGGAGGTGTAGGAGCGTGTGTGTGCGAGCGTCTGGTGGTGTAGGAGTGTGTGTGTGTGAGCGTCTGGTGGTGTAGCAGTGTGTGCGAGCGTCTGGAGGTGTAGGAGTGTGTGCGAGCGTCTGGTGGTGTAGGAGTGTGTGCGAGCGTCTGGAGGTGTAGGAGTGTGTGCGAGCGTCTGGTGGTGTGCGAGCGTCTGGTGGTGTGCGAGCGTCTGGTGGTTTGCGAGCGTCTGGTGGTGTGCGAGCGTCTGGAGGTGTAGGAGTGTGTGCGCGAGCGTTTGGTCGTGCAGGAGCGTGTGTGTGAGCGTCTGGAGGTGTAGGAGCGTGTGTGCGAGCGTCTGGAGGTGTAGGAGCGTGTGTGCGAGCGTCTGGTGGTGTAGGAGCGTGTGTGCGAGCGTTTGGAGGTGTAGGAGTGTGTGTGCAAGCGTCTGGTGGTGTGCGAGCGTCTGGAGGTGTAAGAGTGTGTGTGCGAGCATCTGGATGTGTAGGAGTGTGTGTGCGAGCGTCCGCAGGTGTGCGAGCGTCTGGTGGTGTAGGAGTGTGTGTGCGAGCTTCAGGGGGTGTAGGAGTGTGTGTGCGAGCGTCTGGAGGTGTAGGAGCGTGTGTGCGAAAGTCTGGAGGTGTAGGAGCGTGTGTGCGAGCGTCTGGAGGTGTAGGAGCGTGTGTGCGAGCGTCTGGAGGTGTACGAGCGTGTGTGCGAGCGTCTGGAGGTGTGCGAGCGTCTGGTGGTATAGGAGTGTGTGTGCGAGCGTCTGGTGATGTAGGAGCGTGTGTGCGAGCGTCTGGAGGTGTAGGAGCATGTGTGCGAGCGTCTGGAGGTGTAGGAGCGTGTCTGTGAGCGTCTGGTTGTGTAGGAGCGTGTGTGCGAGCGTCTGGAGGTGTAGGAGTGTGTGCGAGCGTCTGGTGGTGTGCGAGCGTCTGGAGGTGTAGGAGTGTGTGCGCGAGCGTTTGGTCGTGTAGGACCGTGTGTGCGAGCGTCTGGAGTTGTAGGAGCGTGTGTGCGAGCGTCTGGAGGTGTAGGAGCGTGTGTGCGAGCGTCTGGAGGTGTAGGAGCATGTGCGTGAGCGTCTGGAGGTGTAGGAGTGTGTGTGCGAGCGTCTGGTGGTGTAGGAGTGTGTGTGCGAGCGTCTGGAGGTGTAGGAGTGTGTGCGAGCGTCTGGAGGTGTAGGAGTGTGTGCGAGCGTCTGGAGGTGTAGGAGTGTATGTGCGAGCGTCTGGAGGTGTAGGAGCGTGTGTGCGAGCGTCTGGTGGTGTAGGAGCGTGTGTGCGAGCGTCTGGTGTTGTCCGAGCGTCTGGAGGTGTAGGAGTGTGTGTGCGAGCGTCTGGAGGTGTAGGAGCGTGTGTGCGAGCGTCTGGAGGTGTAGGAGCGTGTGTGCGAGCGTCTGGAGGTGTAGGAGCGTGTGCGTGAGCGTCTGGAGGTGTAGGAGTGTGTGCGAGCGTCTGGAGGTGTAGGAGTGTGTGTGCGAGCGTCTGGCGGTATAGGAGTGTGTGTGCGAGCGTCTGGTGATGTAGGAGCGTGTGTGCGAGCGTCTGGTGATGTAGGAGCATGTGTGCGAGCGTCTGGTGGTGTAGGAGCGTGTGTGCGAGCGTCTGGTGTGCGAGCGTCTGGAGGTGTAGGAGTGTGTGTGCAAGCGTCTGGTGGTGTGCGAGCGTCTGGAGGTGTAGGAGTGTGTGTGCGAGCGTCCGGAGGTGTGCGAGCGTCTGGTGGTGTAGGAGTGTGTGTGCGAGCGTCTGGAGATGTAGGAGTGTGTGTGCGAGCGTCTGGAGGTGTAGGAGTGTGTGTGCGAGCGTCTGGTGGTGTAGGAGTGTGTGTGCGAGCGTCTGGCGGTATAGGAGTGTGTGTGCGAGTGTCTGGTGATGTAGGAGCGTGTGTGCGAGCGTCTGGAGGTGTAGGAGCGTGTGTGCGAGCGTCTGGTGGTGTAGGAGTGTGTGTGCGAGCGTCTGGAGCTGTAGGAGTGTGTGTGCAAGCGTCTGGTGGTGTGCGAGCATCTGTAGGTGTAGGAGTGTGTGTGCGAGCGTCCGGAGGTGTGCGAGCGTCTGGTGGTGTAGGAGTGTGTGTGCGAGCGTCTGGAGGTGTAGGAGTGTGTGTGCGAGCATCTGGTGGTGTAGGAGTGTGTGTGCGAGCGTCTGGCGGTATAGGAGTGTGTGTGCGAGCGTCTGGTGATGTAGGAGCGTGTGTGCGAGCGTCTGGTGATGTAGGAGCGTGTGTGCGAGCGTCTGGAGGTGTAGGAGCGTGTGTGCGAGCGTCTGGTGGTGTAGGAGCGTGTGTGCGAGCGTCTGGTGGTGTAGGAGTGTGTGTGCGAGCGTCTGGAGCTGTAGGAGTGTGTGTGCGAGCGTCTGGTGGTGTGCGAGCGTCTGGTGGTGTAGGAGTGTGTGTGTGTGAGCGTCTGGTGGTGTAGGAGTGTGTGCGAGCGTCTGGAGGTGTAGGAGTGTGTGCGAGCGTCTGGTGGTGTGCGAGCGTCTGGTGATGTGCGAGCGTCTGGTGGTGTGCGAGCGTCTGGAGGTGTTGGAGTGTGTGTGTGCGAGCGTCTGGTGATGTAGGAGCGTGTGTGCGAGCGTCTGGTGGTGTAGGAGTGTGTGTGTGTGAGCGTCTGGTGGTGTAGGAGTGTGTGCGAGCGTCTGGAGGTGTAGGAGTGTGTGCGAGCGTCTGGTGGTGTGCGAGCGTCTGGTGGTGTGCGAGCGTCTGGTGGTGTGCGAGCGTCTGGTGGTGTGCGAGCGTCTGGTGGTGTGCGAGCGTCTGGAGGTGTAGGAGTGTGTGCGCGAGCGTTTGGTCGTGTAGGAGCGTGTGCGAGCGTCTGGAGGTGTAGGAGCGTGTGTGCGAACGTCTGGAGTTGTAGGAGCGTGTGTGCGAGCGTCTGGAGGTGTAGGAGCGTGTGTGCGAGCGTCTGGAGGTGTAGGAGCGTGTGTGCGAGCGTCTGGAGGTGTAGGAGCGTGTGCGTGAGCGTCTGGAGGTGTCGGAGCGTGTGCGTGAGCGTCTGGAGGTGTCGGAGCCTGTGCGCGATTGTCTGGAGGTGTAGGATCGTGTGCGCGAGCGTCTGGAGGTGTAGGAGTGTGTGCACGAGCGTCTCGAGTTGTGCAAGCGTCTGGTGGTGTAGGAGCGTGTGTGTGCAAGCGTCTGGTGGTGTAGGAGCGTGTATGAGCGAGCGTCTGGTGGTGTAGGAGTGTGTGTGTGTGAGCGTCTGGTGGTGTAGGAGTGTGTGCGAGCGTCTGGAGGTGTAGGAGTGTGTGCGAGCGTCTGGTGGTGTGCGAGCGTCTGGTGGTGTGCGAGCGTCTGGTGGTGTGCGAGCGTCTGGTGGTGTGCGAGCGTCTGGAGGTGTAGGATCGTGTGCGCGAGCGTCTGGCGGTGTAGGAGCGTGTGCGCAAGCGTCTGGAGGTGTAGGAGCGTGTGTGCGAGCGTCTGGTGGTGTAGGAGCTTGTGTGCGAGCGTCTGGAGGTGTAGGAGCGTGTGTGCGAGCGTCTGGAGGTGTAGGAGCGTGTGTGCGAGCGTCTGGCGGTGTAGGAGCGTGTGTGCAAGCGTCTGGAGGTGTAGGAGCGTGTGTGCGAGCGTCTGGTGGTGTAGGAGCGTGTGTGCGAGCGTTTGGAGGTGTAGGAGTGTGTGTGCAAGCGTCTGGTGGTGTGCGAGCGTCTGGAGGTGTAGGAGTGTGTGTGCGAGCATCTGGAGGTGTAGCAGTGTGTGTGCGAGCGTCCGGAGGTGTGCGAGCGTCTGGTGGTGTAGGAGTGTGTGTGCGAGCGTCTGGAGGTGTAGGAGTGTGTGTGCGAGCGTCTGGAGGTGTAGGAGTGTGTGTGCGAGCGTCTGGAGGTGTAGGAGCGTGTGTGCGAGCGTCTGGAGGTGTACGAGCGTGTGTGCGAGCGTCTGGAGGTGTGCGAGCGTCTGGTGGTATAGGAGTTTGTGTGCGAGCGTCTTGTGATGTAGGAGCGTGTGTGCGAGCGTCTGGAGGTGTAGGAGCATGTGTGCGAGCGTCTGGAGGTGTAGGAGCGTTTCTGCGAGCGTCTGGTTGTGTAGGAGCGTGTGTGCGAGCGTCTGGAGGTGTAGGATAGTGTGAGCGAGCGTCTGGAGGTGTAGGAGCTTGTGTGCGAGCGTCTGGAGGTGTAGGAGCGTGTGTGCGAGCGTCTGGAGGTGTAGGAGCGTGTGTGCGAGCGTCTGGAAGTGTAGGAGCGTGTGTGCGAGCGTCTGGCGGTGTAGGAGCGTGTGTGCGAGCGTCGGGAGGTGTAGGAGCGTGTGTGCGAGCGTCTGGTGGTGTAGGAGCGTGTGTGCGAGCGTTTGGAGGTGTAGGAGTGTGTGTGCAAGCGTCTGGTGGTGTGCGAGCGTCTGGAGGTGTAGGAGTGTGTGTGCGAGCGTCTGGAGCTGTAGGAGTGTGTGTGCGAGCGTCTGGTGGTGTGCGAGCGTCTGGTGGTGTGCGAGCGTCTGGTGGTGTGCGAGCGTCTGGTGGTGTAGGAGTGTGTGTGTGTGAGCGTCTGGTGGTGTAGGAGTGTGTGCGAGCGTCTGGAGGTGTAGGAGTGTGTGCGAGCGTCTGGAGGTGTAGGAGTGTGTGCGAGCGTCTGGTGGTGTGCGAGCGTCTGGTGGTGTGCGAGCGTCTGGTGGTGTGCGAGTGTCTGGTGGTGTGCGAGCGTCTGGAGGTGTAGGAGCGTGTGTGTGCGAGCGTCTGGTGGTGTAGGAGTGTGTGTGTGTGAGCGTCTGGTGGTGTAGCAGTGTGTGCGAGCGTCTGGAGGTGTAGGAGTGTGTGCGAGCGTCTGGTGGTGTAGGAGTGTGTGCGAGCGTCTGGAGGTGTAGGAGTGTGTGCGAGCGTCTGGTGGTGTGCGAGCGTCTGGTGGTGTGCGAGCGTCTGGTGGTTTGCGAGCGTCTGGTGGTGTGCGAGCGTCTGGAGGTGTAGGAGTGTGTGCGCGAGCGTTTGGTCGTGCAGGAGCGTGTGTGTGAGCGTCTGGAGGTGTAGGAGCGTGTGTGCGAGCGTCTGGAGGTGTAGGAGCGTGTGTGCGAGCGTCTGGAGGTGTACGAGCGTGTGTGCGAGCGTCTGGAGGTGTGCGAGCGTCTGGTGGTATAGGAGTGTGTGTGCGAGCGTCTGGTGATGTAGGAGCGTGTGTGCGAGCGTCTGGAGGTGTAGGAGCATGTGTGCGAGCGTCTGGAGGTGTAGGAGCGTGTCTGCGAGCGTCTGGTTGTGTAGGAGCGTGTGTGCGAGCGTCTGGAGGTGTAGGAGTGTGTGCGAGCGTCTGGTGGTGTGCGAGCGTCTGGAGGTGTAGGAGTGTGTGCGCGAGCGTTTGGTCGTGTAGGACCGTGTGTGCGAGCGTCTGGAGTTGTAGGAGCGTGTGTGCGAGCGTCTGGAGGTGTAGGAGCGTGTGTGTGAGCGTCTGGAGGTGTAGGAGCATGTGCGTGAGCGTCTGGAGGTGTAGGAGTGTGTGTGCGAGCGTCTGGTGGTGTAGGAGTGTGTGTGCGAGCGTCTGGAGGTGTAGGAGTGTGTGCGAGCGTCTGGAGGTGTAGGAGTGTGTGCGAGCGTCTGGAGGTGTAGGAGTGTATGTGCGAGCGTCTGGAGGTGTAGGAGCGTGTGTGCGAGCGTCTGGTGGTGTAGGAGCGTGTGTGCGAGCGTCTGGTGTTGTCCGAGCGTCTGGAGGTGTAGGAGTGTGTGTGCGAGCGTCTGGAGGTGTAGGAGCGTGTGTGCGAGCGTCTGGAGGTGTAGGAGCGTGTGTGCGAGCGTCTGGAGGTGTAGGAGCGTGTGCGTGAGCGTCTGGAGGTGTAGGAGTGTGTGCGAGCGTCTGGAGGTGTAGGAGTGTGTGTGCGAGCGTCTGGCGGTATAGGAGTGTGTGTGCGAGCGTCTGGTGATGTAGGAGCGTGTGTGCGAGCGTCTGGTGATGTAGGAGCATGTGTGCGAGCGTCTGGTGGTGTAGGAGCGTGTGTGCGAGCGTCTGGTGTGCGAGCGTCTGGAGGTGTAGGAGTGTGTGTGCAAGCGTCTGGTGGTGTGCGAGCGTCTGGAGGTGTAGGAGTGTGTGTGCGAGCGTCCGGAGGTGTGCGAGCGTCTGGTGGTGTAGGAGTGTGTGTGCGAGCGTCTGGAGATGTAGGAGTGTGTGTGCGAGCGTCTGGAGGTGTAGGAGTGTGTGTGCGAGCGTCTGGTGGTGTAGGAGTGTGTGTGCGAGCGTCTGGCGGTATAGGAGTGTGTGTGCGAGTGTCTGGTGATGTAGGAGCGTGTGTGCGAGCGTCTGGAGGTGTAGGAGCGTGTGTGCGAGCGTCTGGTGGTGTAGGAGTGTGTGTGCGAGCGTCTGGAGCTGTAGGAGTGTGTGTGCAAGCGTCTGGTGGTGTGCGAGCATCTGTAGGTGTAGGAGTGTGTGTGCGAGCGTCCGGAGGTGTGCGAGCGTCTGGTGGTGTAGGAGTGTGTGTGCGAGCGTCTGGAGGTGTAGGAGTGTGTGTGCGAGCATCTGGTGGTGTAGGAGTGTGTGTGCGAGCGTCTGGCGGTATAGGAGTGTGTGTGCGAGCGTCTGGTGATGTAGGAGCGTGTGTGCGAGCGTCTGGTGATGTAGGAGCGTGTGTGCGAGCGTCTGGAGGTGTAGGAGCGTGTGTGCGAGCGTCTGGTGGTGTAGGAGCGTGTGTGCGAGCGTCTGGTGGTGTAGGAGTGTGTGTGCGAGCGTCTGGAGCTGTAGGAGTGTGTGTGCGAGCGTCTGGTGGTGTGCGAGCGTCTGGTGGTGTGCGAGCGTCTGGTGGTGTAGGAGTGTGTGTGTGTGAGCGTCTGGTGGTGTAGGAGTGTGTGCGAGCGTCTGGAGGTGTAGGAGTGTGTGCGAGCGTCTGGTGGTGTGCGAGCGTCTGGTGGTGTGCGAGCGTCTGGTGATGTGCGAGCGTCTGGTGGTGTGCGAGCGTCTGGAGGTGTTGGAGTGTGTGTGTGCGAGCGTCTGGTGGTGTAGGAGCGTGTGTGCGAGCGTCTGGTGGTGTAGGAGTGTGTGTGTGTGAGCGTCTGGTGGTGTAGGAGTGTGTGCGAGCGTCTGGAGGTGTAGGAGTGTGTGCGAGCGTCTGGTGGTGTGCGAGCGTCTGGTGGTGTGCGAGCGTTTGGTGGTGTGCGAGCGTCTGGTGGTGTGCGAGCGTCTGGTGGTGTGCGAGCGTCTGGTGGTGTGCGAGCGTCTGGAGGTGTAGGAGTGTGTGCGCGAGCGTTTGGTCGTGTAGGAGCGTGTGTGCGAGCGTCTGGAGGTGTAGGAGCGTGTGTGCGAACGTCTGGAGTTGTAGGAGCGTGTGTGCGAGCGTCTGGAGGTGTAGGAGCGTGTGTGCGAGCGTCTGGAGGTGTAGGAGCGTGTGTGCGAGCGTCTGGAGGTGTAGGAGCGTGTGCGTGAGCGTCTGGAGGTGTCGGAGCGTGTGCGTGAGCGTCTGGAGGTGTCGGAGCGTGTGCGCGATTGTCTGGAGGTGTAGGATCGTGTGCGCGAGCGTCTGGAGGTGTAGGAGTGTGTGCACGAGCGTCTCGAGTTGTGCAAGCGTCTGGTGGTGTTGGAGCGTGTGTGTGCAAGCGTCTGGTGGTGTAGGAGCGTGTATGAGCGAGCGTCTGGTGGTGTAGGAGTGTGTGTGTGTGAGCGTCTGGTGGTGTAGGAGTGTGTGCGAGCGTCTGGAGGTGTAGGAGTGTGTGCGAGCGTCTGGTGGTGTGCGAGCGTCTGGTGGTGTGCGAGCGTCTGGTGGTGTGCGAGCGTCTGGTGGTGTGCGAGCGTCTGGAGGTGTAGGATCGTGTGCGCGAGCGTCTGGCGGTGTAGGAGCGTGTGTGCAAGCGTCTGGAGGTGTAGGAGCGTGTGTGCGAGCGTCTGGTGGTGTAGGAGCTTGTGTGCGAGCGTCTGGAGGTGTAGGAGCGTGTGTGCGAGCGTCTGGAGGTGTAGGAGCGTGTGTGCGAGCGTCTGGCGGTGTAGGAGCGTGTGTGCAAGCGTCTGGAGGTGTAGGAGCGTGTGTGCGAGCGTCTGGTGGTGTAGGAGCGTGTGTGCGAGCGTTTGGAGGTGTAGGAGTGTGTGTGCAAGCGTCTGGTGGTGTGCGAGCGTCTGGAGGTGTAGGAGTGTGTGTGCGAGCATCTGGAGGTGTAGCAGTGTGTGTGCGAGCGTCCGGAGGTGTGCGAGCGTCTGGTGGTGTAGGAGTGTGTGTGCGAGCGTCTGGAGGTGTAGGAGTGTGTGTGCGAGCGTCTGGAGGTGTAGGAGTTTGTGTGCGAGCGTCTGGAGGTGTAGGAGCGTGTGTGCGAGCGTCTGGAGGTGTACGAGCGTGTGTGCGAGCGTCTGGAGGTGTGCGAGCGTCTGGTGGTATAGGAGTTTGTGTGCGAGCGTCTTGTGATGTAGGAGCGTGTGTGCGAGCGTCTGGAGGTGTAGGAGCATGTGTGCGAGCGTCTGGAGGTGTAGGAGCGTTTCTGCGAGCGTCTGGTTGTGTAGGAGCGTGTGTGCGAGCGTCTGGAGGTGTAGGATCGTGTGCGCGAGCGTCTGGAGGTGTAGGAGCTTGTGTGCGAGCGTCTGGAGGTGTAGGAGCGTGTGTGCGAGCGTCTGGAGGTGTAGGAGCGTGTGTGCGAGCGTCTGGAAGTGTAGGAGCGTGTGTGCGAGCGTCTGGCGGTGTAGGAGCGTGTGTGCGAGCGTCGGGAGGTGTAGGAGCGTGTGTGCGAGCGTCTGGTGGTGTAGGAGCGTGTGTGCTAGCGTTTGGAGGTGTAGGAGTGTGTGTGCAAGCGTCTGGTGGTGTGCGAGCGTCTGGAGGTGTAGGAGTGTGTGTGCGAGCGTCTGGAGCTGTAGGAGTGTGTGTGCGAGCGTCTGGTGGTGTGCGAGCGTCTGGTGGTGTGCGAGCGTCTGGTGGTGTAGGAGTGTGTGTGTGTGAGCGTCTGGTGGTGTAGGAGTGTGTGCGAGCGTCTGGAGGTGTAGGAGTGTGTGCGAGCGTCTGGAGGTGTAGGAGTGTGTGCGAGCGTCTGGTGGTGTGCGAGCGTCTGGTGGTGTGCGAGCGTCTGGTGGTGTGCGAGTGTCTGGTGGTGTGCGAGCGTCTGGAGGTGTAGGAGCGTGTGTGTGCGAGCGTCTGGTGGTGTAGGAGTGTGTGTGTGTGAGCGTCTGGTGGTGTAGCAGTGTGTGCGAGCGTCTGGAGGTGTAGGAGTGTGTGCGAGCGTCTGGTGGTGTAGGAGTGTGTGCGAGCGTCTGGAGGTGTAGGAGTGTGTGCGAGCGTCTGGTGGTGTGCGAGCGTCTGGTGGTTTGCGAGCGTCTGGTGGTGTGCGAGCGTCTGGAGGTGTAGGAGTGTGTGCGCGAGCGTTTGGTCGTGCAGGAGCGTGTGTGTGAGCGTCTGGAGGTGTAGGAGCGTGTGTGCGAGCGTCTGGAGGTGTAGGAGCGTGTGTGCGAGCGTCTGGTGGTGTAGGAGCGTGTGTGCGAGCGTTTGGAGGTGTAGGAGTGTGTGTGCAAGCGTCTGGTGGTGTGCGAGCGTCTGGAGGTGTAGGAGTGTGTGTGCGAGCATCTGGATGTGTAGGAGTGTGTGTGCGAGCGTCCGCAGGTGTGCGAGCGTCTGGTGGTGTAGGAGTGTGTGTGCGAGCTTCAGGGGGTGTAGGAGTGTGTGTGCGAGCGTCTGGAGGTGTAGGAGCGTGTGTGCGAAAGTCTGGAGGTGTAGGAGCGTGTGTGCGAGCGTCTGGAGGTGTACGAGCGTGTGTGCGAGCGTCTGGAGGTGTGCGAGCGTCTGGTGGTGTAGGAGTGTGTGTGCGAGCGTCTGGAGGTGTAGGAGCGTGTGTGCGAGCGTCTGGAGGTGTAGGAGCGTGTGTGCGAGCGTCTGGAGGTGTAGGAGCGTGTGCGTGAGCGTCTGGAGGTGTAGGAGTGTGTGTGCGAGCGTCTGGAGGTGTAGGAGTGTGTGTGCGAGCGTCTGGCGGTATAGGAGTGTGTGTGCGAGCGTCTGGTGGTGTAGGAGTGTGTGTGCGAGCGTCTGGCGGTATAGGAGTGTGTGTGCGAGTGTCTGGTGATGTAGGAGCGTGTGTGCGAGCGTCTGGAGGTGTAGGAGTGTGTGTGCGAGCGTCTGGAGCTGTAGGAGTGTGTGTGCAAGCGTCTGGTGGTGTGCGAGCATCTGTAGGTGTAGGAGTGTGTGTGCGAGCGTCCGGAGTTGTGCGAGCGTCTGGTGGTGTAGGAGTGTGTGTGCGAGCGTCTGGAGGTGTAGGAGTGTGTGTGCGAGCATCTGGTGGTGTAGGAGTGTGTGTGCGAGCGTCTGGCGGTATAGGAGTGTGTGTGCGAGCGTCTGGTGATGTAGGAGCGTGTGTGCGAGCGTCTGGTGATGTAGGAGCGTGTGTGCGAGCGTCTGGAGGTGTAGGAGCGTGTGTGCGAGCGTCTGGTGGTGTAGGAGCGTGTGTGCGAGCGTCTGGTGGTGTAGGAGTGTGTGTGCGAGCGTCTGGAGCTGTAGGAGTGTGTGTGCGAGCGTCTGGTGGTGTGCGAGCGTCTGGTGGTGTAGGAGTGTGTGTGTGTGAGCGTCTGGTGGTGTAGGAGTGTGTGCGAGCGTCTGGAGGTGTAGGAGTGTGTGCGAGCGTCTGGTGGTGTGCGAGCGTCTGGTGATATGCGAGCGTCTGGTGGTGTGCGAGCGTCTGGTGGTGTGCGAGCGTCTGGAGGTGTAGGAGTGTGTGTGTGCGAGCGTCTGGTGGTGTAGGAGCGTGTGTGTGCGAGCGTCTGGTGGTGTAGGAGTGTGTGTGTGTGAGCGTCTGGTGGTGTAGGAGTGTGTGCGAGCGTCTGGAGGTGTAGGAGTGTGTGCGAGCGTCTGGAGGTGTGCGAGCGTCTGGTGGTGTGCGAGCGTCTGGTGGTGTGCGAGCGTCTGGTGGTGTGCGAGCGTCTGGAGGTGTAGGAGTGTGTGCGCGAGCGTTTGGAGGTGTAGGAGTGTGTGTGCGAGCGTCTGGAGGTGTAGGAGCGTGTGTGCGAGCGTTTGGAGGTGTAGGAGTGTGTGTGCAAGCGTCTGGTGGTGTGCGAGCGTCTGGAGGTGTAGGAGTGTGTGTGCGAGCATCTGGATGTGTAGGAGTGTGTGTGCGAGCGTCCGCAGGTGTGCGAGCGTCTGGTGGTGTAGGAGTGTGTGTGCGAGCTTCAGGGGGTGTAGGAGTGTGTGTGCGAGCGTCTGGAGGTGTAGGAGCGTGTGTGCGAAAGTCTGGAGGTGTAGGAGCGTGTGTGCGAGCGTCTGGAGGTGTACGAGCGTGTGTGCGAGCGTCTGGAGGTGTGCGAGCGTCTGGTGGTGTAGGAGTGTGTGTGCGAGCGTCTGGAGGTGTAGGAGCGTGTGTGCGAGCGTCTGGAGGTGTAGGAGCGTGTGTGCGAGCGTCTGGAGGTGTAGGAGCGTGTGCGTGAGCGTCTGGAGGTGTAGGAGTGTGTGTGCGAGCGTCTGGAGGTGTAGGAGTGTGTGTGCGAGCGTCTGGCGGTATAGGAGTGTGTGTGCGAGCGTCTGGTGGTGTAGGAGTGTGTGTGCGAGCGTCTGGCGGTATAGGAGTGTGTGTGCGAGTGTCTGGTGATGTAGGAGCGTGTGTGCGAGCGTCTGGAGGTGTAGGAGTGTGTGTGCGAGCGTCTGGAGCTGTAGGAGTGTGTGTGCAAGCGTCTGGTGGTGTGCGAGCATCTGTAGGTGTAGGAGTGTGTGTGCGAGCGTCCGGAGTTGTGTGAGCGTCTGGTGGTGTAGGAGTGTGTGTGCGAGCGTCTGGAGGTGTAGGAGTGTGTGTGCGAGCATCTGGTGGTGTAGGAGTGTGTGTGCGAGCGTCTGGCGGTATAGGAGTGTGTGTGCGAGCGTCTGGTGATGTAGGAGCGTGTGTGCGAGCGTCTGGTGATGTAGGAGCGTGTGTGCGAGCGTCTGGAGGTGTAGGAGCGTGTGTGCGAGCGTCTGGTGGTGTAGGAGCGTGTGTGCGAGCGTCTGGTGGTGTAGGAGTGTGTGTGCGAGCGTCTGGAGCTGTAGGAGTGTGTGTGCGAGCGTCTGGTGGTGTGCGAGCGTCTGGTGGTGTAGGAGTGTGTGTGTGTGAGCGTCTGGTGGTGTAGGAGTGTGTGCGAGCGTCTGGAGGTGTAGGAGTGTGTGCGAGCGTCTGGTGGTGTGCGAGCGTCTGGTGATGTGCGAGCGTCTGGTGGTGTGCGAGCGTCTGGTGTTGTGCGAGCGTCTGGAGGTGTAGGAGTGTGTGTGTGCGAGCGTCTGGTGGTGTAGGAGCGTGTGTGTGCGAGCGTCTGGTGGTGTAGGAGTGTGTGTGTGTGAGCGTCTGGTGGTGTAGGAGTGTGTGCGAGCGTCTGGAGGTGTAGGAGTGTGTGCGAGCGTCTGGAGGTGTAGGAGTGTGTGCGAGCGTCTGGAGGTGTGCGAGCGTCTGGTGGTGTGCGAGCGTCTGGTGGTGTGCGAGCGTCTGGTGGTGTGCGAGCGTCTGGAGGTGTAGGAGTGTGTGCGCGAGCGTTTGGTCGTGTAGGAGCGTGTGTGCGAGCGTCTGGAGGTGTAGGAGCGTGTGTGCGAACGTCTGGAGTTGTAGGAGCGTGTGTGCGAGCGTCTGGAGGTGTAGGAGCGTGTGTGCGAGCGTCTGGAGGTGTAGGAGCGTGTGTGCGAGCGTCTGGAGGTGTAGGAGCGTGTGCGTGAGAGTCTGGAGGTGTAGGAGCGTGTGCGTGAGCGTCTGGAGGTGTCGGAGCGTGTGCGCGATTGTCTGGAGGTGTAGGATCGTGTGCGCGAGCGTCTGGAGGTGTAGGAGCTTGTGTGCGAGCGTCTGGAGGTGTAGGAGTGTGTGCACGAGCGTCTCGAGGTGTGCAAGCGTCTGGTGGTGTAGGAGCGTGTGTGTGCAAGCGTCTGGTGGTGTAGGAGCGTGTATGAGCGAGCGTCTGGTGGTGTAGGAGTGTGTGTGTGTGAGCGTCTGGTGGTGTAGGAGTGTGTGCGAGCGTCTGGTGGTGTGCGAGCGTCTGGTGGTGTGCGAGCGTCTGGTGGTGTGCGAGCGTCTGGTGGTGTGCGAGCGTCTGGTGGTGTGCGAGCGTCTGGAGGTGTAGGAGTGTGTGCGCGAGCGTCTGGTCGTGTAGGAGCGTGTGTGCGAGCGTCTGGAGTTGTAGGAGCGTGTGTGCGAGCGTCTGGAGGTGTAGGTGCGTGTGTGCGAGCGTCTGGAGGTGTAGGAGCGTGTGCGTGAGCGTCTGGAGGTGTAGGAGCGTGTGCGTGAGCGTCTGGAGGTGTAGGAGCGTGTGCGCGAGCGTCTGGAGGTGTAGGATCGTGTGCGCGAGCGTCTGGAGGTGTAGGAGCTTGTGTGCGAGCGTCTGGAGGTGTAGGAGCGTGTGTGCGAGCGTCTGGAGGTGTAGGAGCGTGTGTGCGAGCGTCTGGCGGTGTAGGAGCGTGTGTGCAAGCGTCTGGAGGTGTAGGAGCGTGTGTGCGAGCGTCTGGTGGTGTAGGAGCGTGTGTGCGAGCGTTTGGAGGTGTAGGAGTGTGTGTGCAAGCGTCTGGTGGTGTGCGAGCGTCTGGAGGTGTAGGAGTGTGTGTGCGAGCATCTGGAGGTGTAGGAGTGTGTGTGCGAGCGTCCGGAGGTGTGCGAGCGTCTGGTGGTGTAGGAGTGTGTGTGCGAGCGTCTGGAGGTGTAGGAGTGTGTGTGCGAGCGTCTGGAGGTGTAGGAGTGTGTGTGCGAGCGTCTGGAGGTGTAGGAGCGTGTGTGCGAGCGTCTGGAGGTGTACGAGCGTGTGTGCGAGCGTCTGGAGGTGTGCGAGCGTCTGGTGGTATAGGAGTTTGTGTGCGAGCGTCTTGTGATGTAGGAGCGTGTGTGCGAGCGTCTGGAGGTGTAGGAGCATGTGTGCGAGCGTCTGGAGGTGTAGGAGCGTTTCTGCGAGCGTCTGGTTGTGTAGGAGCGTGTGTGCGAGCGTCTGGAGGTGTAGGATCGTGTGCGCGAGCGTCTGGAGGTGTAGGAGCTTGTGTGCGAGCGTCTGGAGGTGTAGGAGCGTGTGTGCGAGCGTCTGGAGGTGTAGGAGCGTGTGTGCGAGCGTCCGGAGTTGTGCGAGCGTCTGGTGGTGTAGGAGTGTGTGTGCGAGCGTCTGGAGGTGTAGGAGTGTGTGTGCGAGCATCTGGTGGTGTAGGAGTGTGTGTGCAAGCGTCTGGTGGTGTGCGAGCATCTGTAGGTGTAGGAGTGTGTGTGCGAGCGTCCGGAGTTGTGCGAGCGTCTGGTGGTGTAGGAGTGTGTGTGCGAGCGTCTGGAGGTGTAGGAGTGTGTGTGCGAGCATCTGGTGGTGTAGGAGTGTGTGTGCGAGCGTCTGGCGGTCTAGGAGTGTGTGTGCGAGCGTCTGGTGATGTAGGAGCGTGTGTGCGAGCGTCTGGTGATGTAGGAGCGTGTGTGCGAGCGTCTGGAGGTGTAGGAGCGTGTGTGCGAGCGTCTGGTGGTGTAGGAGCGTGTGTGCGAGCGTCTGGTGGTGTAGGAGTGTGTGTGCGAGCGTCTGGAGCTGTAGGAGTGTGTGTGCGAGCGTCTGGTGGTGTGCGAGCGTCTGGTGGTGTAGGAGTGTGTGTGTGTGAGCGTCTGGTGGTGTAGGAGTGTGTGCGAGCGTCTGGAGGTGTAGGAGTGTGTGCGAGCGTCTGGTGGTGTGCGAGCGTCTGGTGATGTGCGAGCGTCTGGTGGTGTGCGAGCGTCTGGTGGTGTGCGAGCGTCTGGAGGTGTAGGAGTGTGTGTGTGCGAGCGTCTGGTGGTGTAGGAGCGTGTGTGTGCGAGCGTCTGGTGGTGTAGGAGTGTGTGTGTGTGAGCGTCTGGTGGTGTAGGAGTGTGTGCGAGCGTCTGGAGGTGTAGGAGTGTGTGCGAGCGTCTGGAGGTGTGCGAGCGTCTGGTGGTGTGCGAGCGTCTGGTGGTGTGCGAGCGTCTGGTGGTGTGCGAGCGTCTGGAGGTGTAGGAGTGTGTGCGCGAGCGTTTGGTCGTGTAGGAGCGTGTGTGCGAGCGTCTGGAGGTGTAGGAGCGTGTGTGCGAACGTCTGGAGTTGTAGGAGCGTGTGTGCGAGCGTCTGGAGGTGTAGGAGCGTGTGTGCGAGCGTCTGGAGGTGTAGGAGCGTGTGTGCGAGCGTCTGGAGGTGTAGGAGCGTGTGCGTGAGCGTCTGGAGGTGTAGGAGCGTGTGCGTGAGCGTCTGGAGGTGTCGGAGCGTGTGCGCGATTGTCTGGAGGTGTAGGATCGTGTGCGCGAGCGTCTGGAGGTGTAGGAGCTTGTGTGCGAGCGTCTGGAGGTGTAGGAGTGTGTGCACGAGCGTCTCGAGGTGTGCAAGCGTCTGGTGGTGTAGGAGCGTGTGTGTGCAAGCGTCTGGTGGTGTAGGAGCGTGTATGAGCGAGCGTCTGGTGGTGTAGGAGTGTGTGTGTGTGAGCGTCTGGTGGTGTAGGAGTGTGTGCGAGCGTCTGGTGGTGTGCGAGCGTCTGGTGGTGTGCGAGCGTCTGGTGGTGTGCGAGCGTCTGGTGGTGTGCGAGCGTCTGGTGGTGTGCGAGCGTCTGGAGGTGTAGGAGTGTGTGCGCGAGCGTCTGGTCGTGTAGGAGCGTGTGTGCGAGCGTCTGGAGTTGTAGGAGCGTGTGTGCGAGCGTCTGGAGGTGTAGGAGCGTGTGTGCGAGCGTCTGGAGGTGTAGGAGCGTGTGCGTGAGCGTCTGGAGGTGTAGGAGCGTGTGCGTGAGCGTCTGGAGGTGTAGGAGCGTGTGCGCGAGCGTCTGGAGGTGTAGGATCGTGTGCGCGAGCGTCTGGAGGTGTAGGAGCTTGTGTGCGAGCGTCTGGAGGTGTAGCAGCGTGTGTGCGAGCGTCTGGAGGTGTAGGAGCGTGTGTGCGAGCGTCTGGCGGTGTAGGAGCGTGTGTGCAAGCGTCTGGAGGTGTAGGAGCGTGTGTGCGAGCGTCTGGTGGTGTAGGAGCGTGTGTGCGAGCGTTTGGAGGTGTAGGAGTGTGTGTGCAAGCGTCTGGTGGTGTGCGAGCGTCTGGAGGTGTAGGAGTGTGTGTGCGAGCATCTGGAGGTGTAGGAGTGTGTGTGCGAGCGTCCGGAGGTGTGCGAGCGTCTGGTGGTGTAGGAGTGTGTGTGCGAGCGTCTGGAGGTGTAGGAGTGTGTGTGCGAGCGTCTGGAGGTGTAGGAGTGTGTGTGCGAGCGTCTGGAGGTGTAGGAGCGTGTGTGCGAGCGTCTGGAGGTGTACGAGCGTGTGTGCGAGCGTCTGGAGGTGTGCGAGCGTCTGGTGGTATAGGAGTTTGTGTGCGAGCGTCTTGTGATGTAGGAGCGTGTGTGCGAGCGTCTGGAGGTGTAGGAGCATGTGTGCGAGCGTCTGGAGGTGTAGGAGCGTTTCTGCGAGCGTCTGGTTGTGTAGGAGCGTGTGTGCGAGCGTCTGGAGGTGTAGGATCGTGTGCGCGAGCGTCTGGAGGTGTAGGAGCTTGTGTGCGAGCGTCTGGAGGTGTAGGAGCGTGTGTGCGAGCGTCTGGAGGTGTAGGAGCGTGTGTGCGAGCGTCTGGAAGTGTAGGAGCGTGTGTGCGAGCGTCTGGCGGTGTAGGAGCGTGTGTGCGAGCGTCTGGAGGTGTAGGAGCGTGTGTGCGAGCGTCTGGTGGTGTAGGAGCGTGTGTGCGAGCGTTTGGAGGTGTAGGAGTGTGTGTGCAAGCGTCTGGTGGTGTGCGAGCGTCTGGAGGTGTAGGAGTGTGTGTGCGAGCATCTGGAGGTGTACGAGCGTGTGTGCGAGCGTCTGGAGGTGTGCGAGCGTCTGGTGGTATAGGAGTGTGTGTGCGAGCGTCTGGTGATGTAGGAGCGTGTGTGCGAGCGTCTGGAGGTGTAGGAGCATGTGTGCGAGCGTCTGGAGGTGTAGGAGCGTGTCTGCGAGCGTCTGGTTGTGTAGGAGCGTGTGTGCGAGCGTCTGGAGGTGTAGGAGTGTGTGCGAGCGTCTGGTGGTATGCGAGCGTCTGGTGGTGTGCGAGCGTCTGGAGGTGTAGGAGTGTGTGCGCGAGCGTTTGGTCGTGTAGGACCGTGTGTGCGAGCGTCTGGAGTTGTAGGAGCGTGTGTGCGAGCGTCTGGAGGTGTAGGAGCGTGTGTGCGAGCGTCTGGAGGTGTAGGAGCATGTGCGGGAGCGTCTGGAGGTGTAGGAGTGTGTGTGCGAGCGTCTGGTGGTGTAGGAGTGTGTGTGCGAGCGTCTGGAGGTGTAGGAGTGTGTGCGAGCGTCTGGAGGTGTAGGAGTGTGTGTGCGAGCGTTTGGAGGTGTAGGAGCGTGTGTGCGAGCGTCTGGTGGTGTAGGAGCGTGTGTGCGAGCGTCTGGTGTTGTCCGAGCGTCTGGAGGTGTAGGAGTGTGTGTGCGAGCGTCTGGAGGTGTAGGAGTGTGTGTGCGAGCGTCTGGAGGTGTAGGAGTGTGTGCGCGAGCGTCTGGAGGTGTAGGAGTGTGTGTGCGAGCGTCTGGAGGTGTAGGAGAGTGTGTGCGAGCATCTGTTGGTGTAGGAGTGTGTGTGCGAGCGTCTGGTGTGCGAGCGTCTTGAGGTGTAGGAGTGTGTGCGCGAGCGTCTGGTGGTGCGCGAGCGTCTGGAGGTGCAGGAGTGTGTGCGCGATTGTCTGGAGGTGTAGGAGTGTGTGCTCGAGCGTCTGGAGGTGTAGGAGCGTGTGTGTGCGAGCGTCTGGTGGTGTAGGAGTGTGTGTGTGAGAGCGTCTGGTGGTGTAGGAGTGTGTGCGAGCGTCTGGTGGTGTGCGAGCGTCTGGTGGTGTGCGAGCGTCTGGTGGTGTGCGAGCGTCTGGTGGTGTGCGAGCGTCTGGTGGTGTGCGAGCGTCTGGTGGTGTGCGAGCGTCTGGAGGTGTAGGAGTGTGTGCGCGAGGGTTTGGTGGTGTAGGAGCGTGTGCGCGAGCGTCTGGAGGTGTAGGAGCGTGTGTGCGAGCGTCTGGAGGTGTAGGAGCGTGTGTGCGAGCGTCTGGAGGTGTAGGAGCGTGTGTGCGAGCGTCTGGAGGTGTAGGAGCGTGTGCGTGAGCGTCTGGAGGTGTAGGAGCGTGTGTGCGAGCGTCTGGTGGTGTAGGAGTGTGTGTGCGAGCGTCTGGCGGTATAGGAGTGTGTGTGCGAGCGTCTGGTGATGTAGGAGCGTGTGTGCGAGCGTCTGGTGATGTAGGAGCATGTGTGCGAGCGTCTGGTGGTGTAGGAGCGTGTGTGCGAGCGTCTGGTGTGCGAGCGTCTGGAGGTGTAGGAGTGTGTGTGCAAGCGTCTGGTGGTGTGCGAGCGTCTGGAGGTGTAGGAGTGTGTGTGCGAGCGTCCGGAGGTGTGCGAGCGTCTGGTGGTGTAGGAGTGTGTGTGCGAGCGTCTGGAGATGTAGGAGTGTGTGTGCGAGCGTCTGGAGGTGTAGGAATGTGTGTGCGAGCGTCTGGTGGTGTAGGAGTGTGTGTGCGAGCGTCTGGCGGTATAGGAGTGTGTGTGCGAGTGTCTGGTGATGTAGGAGCGTGTGTGCGAGCGTCTGGAGGTGTAGGAGCGTGTGTGCGAGCGTCTGGTGGTGTAGGAGTGTGTGTGCGAGCGTCTGGAGCTGTAGGAGTGTGTGTGCAAGCGTCTGGTGGTGTGCGAGCATCTGTAGGTGTAGGAGTGTGTGTGCGAGCGTCCGGAGGTGTGCGAGCGTCTGGTGGTGTAGGAGTGTGTGTGCGAGCGTCTGGAGGTGTAGGAGTGTGTGTGCGAGCGTCTGGTGGTGTAGGAGTGTGTGTGCGAGCGTCTGGCGGTATAGGAGTGTGTGTGCGAGCGTCTGGTGATGTAGGAGCGTGTGTGCGAGCGTCTGGTGATGTAGGAGCGTGTGTGCGAGCGTCTGGAGGTGTAGGAGCGTGTGTGCGAGCGTCTGGAGGTGTAGGAGCGTGTGTGCGAGCGTCTGGTGGTGTAGGAGTGTGTGTGCGAGCGTCTGGAGCTGTAGGAGTGTGTGTGCGAGCGTCTGGTGGTGTGCGAGCGTCTGGTGGTGTAGGAGTGTGTGTGTGTGAGCGTCTGGTGGTGTAGGAGTGTGTGCGAGCGTCTGGAGGTGTAGGAGTGTGTGCGAGCGTCTGGTGGTGTGCGAGCGTCTGGTGATGTGCGAGCGTCTGGTGGTGTGCGAGCGTCTGGTGGTGTGCGAGCGTCTGGAGGTGTAGGAGTCTGTGTGTGCGAGCGTCTGGTGGTGTAGGAGCGTGTGTGTGCGAGCGTCTGGTGGTGTAGGAGTGTGTGCACGAGCGTCTCGAGGTGTGCAAGCGTCTGGTGGTGTAGGAGCGTGTGTGTGCGAGCGTCTGGTGGTGTAGGAGCGTGTATGAGTGAGCGTCTGGTGGTGTAGGAGTGTGTGTGTGTGAGCGTCTGGTGGTGTAGGAGTGTGTGCGAGCGTCTGGAGGTGTAGGAGTGTGTGCGAGCGTCTGGTGGTGTGCGAGCGTCTGGTGGTGTGCGAGCGTCTGGTGGTGTGCGAGCGTCTGGAGGTGTAGGAGTGTGTGCGCGAGCGTCTGGTCGTGTAGGAGCGTGTGTGCGAGCGTCTGGAGTTGTAGGAGCGTGTGTGCGAGCGTCTGGAGGTGTAGGAGCGTGTGTGCGAGCGTCTGGAGGTGTAGGAGCGTGTGCGTGAGCGTCTGGAGGTGTAGGAGCGTGTGCGTGAGCGTCTGGAGGTGTAGGAGCGTGTGCGCGAGCGTCTGGAGGTGTAGGATCGTGTGCGCGAGCGTCTGGAGGTGTAGGAGCTTGTGTGCGAGCGTCTGGAGGTGTAGGAGCGTGTGTGCGAGCGTCTGGAGGTGTAGGAGCATGTGTGCGAGCGTCTGGCGGTGTAGGAGCGTGTGTGCGAGCGTCTGGAGGTGTAGGAGCGTGTGTGCGAGCGTCTGGTGGTGTAGGAGCGTGTGTGCGAGCGTTTGGAGGTGTAGGAGTGTGTGTGCAAGCGTCTGGTGGTGTGCGAGCGTCTGGAGGTGTAGGAGTGTGTGTGCGAGCATCTGGAGGTGTAGGAGTGTGTGTGCGAGCGTCCGGAGGTGTGCGAGCGTCTGGTGGTGTAGGAGTGTGTGTGCGAGCGTCTGGAGGTGTAGGAGTGTGTGTGCGAGCGTCTGGAGGTGTAGGAGTGTGTGTGCGAGCGTCTGGAGGTGTAGGAGCGTGTGTGCGAGCGTCTGGAGGTGTACGAGCGTGTGTGCGAGCGTCTGGAGGTGTAGGAGTGTGTGTGCGAGCGTCTGGAGGTGTAGGAGCGTGTGTGCGAGCGTCTGGAGGTGTACGAGCGTGTGTGCGAGCGTCTGGAGGTGTGCGAGCGTCTGGTGGTATAGGAGTTTGTGTGCGAGCGTCTTGTGATGTAGGAGCTTGTGTGCGAGCGTCTGGAGGTGTAGGAGCATGTGTGCGAGCGTCTGGAGGTGTAGGAGCGTTTCTGCGAGCGTCTGGTTGTGTAGGAGCGTGTGTGCGAGCGTCTGGTGGTGTAGGAGTGTGTGCGAGCGTCTGGTGGTGTGCGAGCGTCTGGAGGTGTAGGAGTGTGTGTGTGCGAGCGTCTGGTGGTGTAGGAGCGTGTGTGTGCGAGCGTCTGGTGGTGTAGGAGTGTGTGTGTGTGAGCGTCTGGTGGTGTAGGAGTGTGTGCGAGCGTCTGGAGGTGTAGGAGTGTGTGCGAGCGTCTGGTGGTGTGCGAGCGTCTGGTGGTGTGCGAGCGTCTGGTGGTGTGCGAACGTCTGGAGGTGTAGGAGTGTGTGCGCGAGCGTTTGTTCGTGTAGGAGCGTGTGTGCGAGCGTCTGGAGTTGTAGGAGCGTGTGTGCGAGCGTCTGGAGGTGTAGGAGCGTGTGTGCGAGCGTCTGGAAGTGTAGGAGCATGTGCGTGAGCGTCTGGAGGTGTAGGAGCGTGTGCGTGAGCGTCTGGAGGTGTAGGAGCGTGTGCGCGAGCGTCTGGAGGTGTAGGAGTGTGTGTGCGAGCGTCTGGAGGTGTAGGAGTGTGTGTGCGAGCGTCTGGAGGTGTAGGAGTGTGTGTGCGAGCGTCTGGAGGTGTAGGAGCGTGTGTGCGAGCGTCTGGAGGTGTACGAGCGTGTGTGCGAGCGTCTGGAGGTGTAGGAGTGTGTGTGCGAGCGTCTGGAGGTGTAGGAGCGTGTGTGCGAGCGTCTGGAGGTGTACGAGCGTGTGTGCGAGCGTCTGGAGGTGTGCGAGCGTCTGGTGGTATAGGAGTTTGTGTGCGAGCGTCTTGTGATGTAGGAGCTTGTGTGCGAGCGTCTGGAGGTGTAGGAGCATGTGTGCGAGCGTCTGGAGGTGTAGGAGCGTTTCTGCGAGCGTCTGGTTGTGTAGGAGCGTGTGTGCGAGCGTCTGGTGGTGTAGGAGTGTGTGCGAGCGTCTGGTGGTGTGCGAGCGTCTGGAGGTGTAGGAGTGTGTGTGTGCGAGCGTCTGGTGGTGTAGGAGCGTGTGTGTGCGAGCGTCTGGTGGTGTAGGAGTGTGTGTGTGTGAGCGTCTGGTGGTGTAGGAGTGTGTGCGAGCGTCTGGAGGTGTAGGAGTGTGTGCGAGCGTCTGGTGGTGTGCGAGCGTCTGGTGGTGTGCGAGCGTCTGGTGGTGTGCGAACGTCTGGAGGTGTAGGAGTGTGTGCGCGAGCGTTTGTTCGTGTAGGAGCGTGTGTGCGAGCGTCTGGAGTTGTAGGAGCGTGTGTGCGAGCGTCTGGAGGTGTAGGAGCGTGTGTGCGAGCGTCTGGAAGTGTAGGAGCATGTGCGTGAGCGTCTGGAGGTGTAGGAGCGTGTGCGTGAGCGTCTGGAGGTGTAGGAGCGTGTGCGCGAGCGTCTGGAGGTGTAGGATCGTGTGCGCGAGCGTCTGGAGGTGTAGGAGCTTGTGTGCGAGCGTCTGGAGGTGTAGGAGTGTGTGCACGAGCGTCTGGAGGTGTGCAAGCGTCTGGTGGTGTAGGAGCGTGTGTGTGCGAGCGTCTGGTGGTGTAGGAGCGTGTGTGAGCGAGCGTCTGGTGGTGTAGGAGTGTGTGTGTGTGAGCGTCTGGTGGTGTAGGAGTGTGTGCGAGCGTCTGGAGGTGTAGGAGTGTGTGCGAGCGTCTGGTGGTGTGCGAGCGTCTGGTGGTGTGCGAGCGTCTGGTGGTGTAGGAGCGTGTGTGTGCGAGCGTCTGGTGGTGTAGGAGCGTGTGTGAGCGAGCGTCTGGTGGTGTAGGAGTGTGTGTGTGTGAGCGTCTGGTGGTGTAGGAGTGTGTGCGAGCGTCTGGAGGTGTAGGAGTGTGTGCGAGCGTCTGGTGGTGTGCGAGCGTCTGGTGGTGTGCGAGCGTCTGGTGGTGTGCGAGCGTCTGGTGGTGTGCGAGCGTCTGGAGGTGTAGGAGTGTGTGCGCGAGCGTTTGGTCGTGTAGGAGCGTGTGTGCGAGCGTCTGGAGTTGTAGGAGCATGTGTGCGAGCGTCTGGAGGTGTAGGAGCGTGTGTGCGAGCGTCTGGAGGTGTAGGAGTGTGTGCGCGAGCGTCTGGAGGTGTAGGAGCGGGTGCGTGAGCGTCTGGATTTGTAGGATCGTGTGCGCGAGCGTCTGGAGGTGTAGGAGCTTGTGTGCGAGCGTCTGGAGGTGTAGGAGCGTGTGTGCGAGCGTCTGGAGGTGTAGGAGCGTGTGTGCGAGCGTCTGGCGGTGTAGGAGCGTGTGTGCGAGCGTCTGGAGGTGTAGGAGCGTGTGTGCGAGCGTCTGGTGGTGTAGGAGCGTGTGTGCGAGCGTTTGGAGGTGTAGGAGTGTGTGTGCAAGCGTCTGGTGGTGTAGGAGTGTGTGCGAGCGTCTGGTGGTGTGCGAGCGTCTGGTGGTGTGCGAGCGTCTGGTGGTGTGCGAGCGTCTGGAGGTGTAGGAGTGTGTGTGTGCGAGCGTCTGGTGGTGTAGGAGCGTGTGTGTGCGAGCGTCTGGTGGTGTTGGAGCGTGTGTGTGTGAGCGTCTGGTGGTGTAGGAGTGTGTGCGAGCGTCTGGAGGTGTAGGAGTGTGTGCGAGCGTCTGGTGGTGTGCGAGCGTCTGGTGGTGTGCGAGCGTCTGGTGGTGTGCGAGCGTCTGGAGGTGTAGGAGTGTGTGTGCGAGCATCTGGAGGTGTAGGAGTGTGTGTGCGAGCGTCCGGAGGTGTGCGAGCGTCTGGTGGTGTAGGAGTGTGTGTGCGAGCGTCGAGGTGTAGGAGTGTGTGTGCGAGCGTCTGGAGGTGTAGGAGTGTGTGTGCGAGCGTCTGGAGGTGTAGGAGCGTGTGTGCGAGCGTCTGGAGGTGTAGGAGCGTGTGTGCGAGCGTCTGGTGGTGTAGGAGCGTGTGTGCGAGCGTTTGGAGGTGTAGGAGTGTATGTGCAAGCGTCTGGTGGTGTGCGAGCGTCTGGAGGTGTAGGAGTGTGTGTGCGAGCATCTGGAGGTGTAGAGTGTGTGTGCGAGCATCTGGAGGTGTAGGAGTGTGTGCGAGCGTCTGGTGGTGTGCGAACGTCTGGTGGTGTGCGAGCGTCTGGTGGTGTGCGAGCGTCTGGAGGTGTAGGAGTGTGTGCGCGAGCGTTTGGTCGTGTAGGAGCGTGTGTGCGAGCTTCTGGAGTTGTAGGAGCGTGTGTGCGAGCGTCTGGAGTTGTAGGAGCGTGTGTGCGAGCGTCTGGAGGTGTAGGAGCGTGTGTGCGAGCGTCTGGAGGTGTAGGAGCGTGTGCGTGAGCGTCTGGAGGTGTAGGAGCGTGTGCGTGAGCGTCTGGATGTGTAGGAGCGTGTGCGTGAGCGTCTGGAGGTGTAGGAGCGTGTGCGCGAGCGTCTGGAGGTGTAGGATCATGTGCGCGAGCGTCTGGAGGTGTAGGAGCTTGTGTGCGAGCGTCTGGAGGTTTAGGAGCGTGTGTGCGAGCGTCTGGAGGTGTAGGAGCGTGTGTGCGAGCGTCTGGCGGTGTAGGAGCGTGTGTGCGAGCGTCTGGAGTTGTAGGAGCGTGTGTGCGAGCGTCTGGAGTTGTAGGAGCGTGTGTGCGAGCGTCTGGTGGTGTAGGAGCGTGTGTGCGAGCGTTTGGAGGTGTAGGAGTGTGTGTGCCAGCGTCTGATGGTGTTCTAGCGTCTGGAGGTGTAGGAGTGTGTGTGCGAGCATCTGGAGGTGTAGGAGTGTGTGTGCGAGCGTCCGGAGGTGTGCGAGCGTCTGGTGGTGTAGGAGTGTGTGTGCGAGCGTCTGGAGGTGTAGGAGCGTGTGTGCGAGCGTCTGGATGTGTAGGAGCATGTGTGCGAGCGTCTGGAGGTGTAGGAGCGTGTCTGCGAGCGTCTGGTTGTGTAGGAGCGTGTGTGCGAGCATCTGGTGGTGTAGGAGTGTGTGTGCGAGGGTCTGGTGGTGTGCGAGGGTCTGGTGGTGTGCGAGTTTGTGTGCGACCGTCTGGTGTAGGAGTGTGTGCGCGAGCGTCTGTAGGTGTCGGAGTGTGTGTGCGAGCGTCTGGAGGTGTAGGAGTGTGTGTGCGAGCGTCTGGAGGTGTAGGAGTGTGTGTGCGAGCGTCTGGAGGTGTAGGAGTGTGTGTGCGAGCGTCTGGAGGTGTAGGAGTGTGTGTGCGAGCGTCTGGTGGTGTAGGAGCGTGTGTGCGACCGTCTGGTGTGCGAGCGTCTGGAGGTGTAGGAGTGTGTGTGCAAGCGTCTGGTGGTGTGCGAGCGTCTGGAGGTGTAGGAGTGTGTGTGCGAGCATCTGTAGGTGTAGGAGTGTGTGTGCGAGCGTCCGGAGGTGTGCGAGCGTCTGGAGGTGTAGGAGTGTGTGTGCGAGCGTCTGGAGGTGTAGCAGTGTGTGTGCGAGCGTCTGGAGGTGTAGGAGTGTGTGTGCGAGCGTCTGGTGGTGTAGGAGTGTGTGTGCGAGCGTCTGGCGGTATAGGAGTGTGTGTGCGAGCGTCTGGTGATGTAGGAGCGTGTGTGCGAGCGTCTGGTGATGTAGGAGCGTGTGTGCGAGCGTCTGGTGGTGTAGGAGTGTGTGTGCGAGCGTCTGGAGCTGTAGGAGTGTGTGTGCGAGCGCCTGGAGGTGTCGGAGCGTGTGTGCGAGCGTCTGGTGGTGTAGGAGCGTGTGTGCGAGCGTCTGGTGGTGTAGGAGCGTGTGTGCGAGCGTCTGGAGGTGTAGGAGTGTGTGTGCGAGCGTCTGGTGGTGTAGGAGTGTGTGTTCGAGCGTCTGGAGGTGTAGGAGTGTGTGTGCGAGCGTCTGGTGGTGTAGGAGTGTGTGCGAGCGTCTGGTGGTGTAGGAGTGTGTGTGCGAGCATCTGGTGGTGTAGGAGTGTGTGTGCGAGCGTCTGGTGTGCGAGCGTCTTGAGGTGTAGGAGTGTGTGCACGAGCGTCTGGTGGTGTGCGAGCGTCTGGAGGTGTAGGAGTGTGTGCGCGAGCGTCTGGAGGTGTAGGAGTGTGTGCACGAGCGTCTGGAGGTGTGCAAGCGTCTGGAGGTGTAGGAGCGTGTGTGTGCGAGCGTCTGGTGGTGTAGGAGCGTTTGTGTGCGAGCGTCTGGTGGTGTAGGAGTGTGTGTGTGCGAGCGTCTGGTGGTGTCGGAGTGTGTGCGAGCGTCTGGTGGTGTGCGAGCGTCTGGTGGTGTGCGAGCGTCTGGTGGTGTGCGAGCGTCTGGAGGTGTAGGAGTGTGTGCGCGAGCGTTTGGTGGTGTAGGAGCGTGTGTACGAGCGTCTGGAGGTGTAGGAGCGTGTGTGCGAGCGTCTGGAGGTGTAGGAGCGTGTGTGCAAGCGTCTGGAGGTGTAGGAGCGTGTGTGCGAGCGTCTGGAGGTGTAGGAGCGTGTGTGCGAGCGTCTGGAGGTGTAGGAGCGTGTGTGTGCGAGCGTCTGGTGGTGTAGGAGCGTGTGTGTGCGAGCGTCTGGTGGTGTAGGAGTGTGTGTGTGTGAGCGTCTGGTGGTGTAGGAGTGTGTGCGAGCGTCTGGAGGTGTAGGAGTGTGTGTGCGAGCGTCTGGTGGTGTGCGAGCGTCTGGTGGTGTGCGAGCGTCTGGAGGTGTAGGAGTGTGTGCGCGAGCGTTTGGTCGTGTAGGACCGTGTGTGCGAGCGTCTGGAGTTGTAGGAGCATGTGCGTGAGCGTCTGGAGGTGTAGGAGCGTGTGCGTGAGCGTCTGGAGGTGTAGGAGCGTGTGCGCGAGCGTCTGGAGGTGTAGGATCGTGTGCGCGAGCGTCTGGAGGTGTAGGAGCTTGTGTGCGAGCGTCTGGAGGTGTAGGAGTGTGTGCACGAGCGTCTGGAGGTGTGCAAGCGTCTGGTGGTGTAGGAGCGTGTGTGTGCGAGCGTCTGGTGGTGTAGGAGCGTGTGTGAGCGAGCGTCTGGTGGTGTAGGAGTGTGTGTGTGTGAGCGTCTGGTGGTGTAGGAGTGTGTGCGAGCGTCTGGAAGTGTAGGAGTGTGTGCGAGCGTCTGGTGGTGTGCGAGCGTCTGGTGGTGTGCGAGCGTCTGGTGGTGTGCGAGCGTCTGGTGGTGTAGGAGCGTGTGTGTGCGAGCGTCTGGTGGTGTAGGAGCGTGTGTGAGCGAGCGTCTGGTGGTGTAGGAGTGTGTGTGTGTGAGCGTCTGGTGGTGTAGGAGTGTGTGCGAGCGTCTGGAGGTGTAGGAGTGTGTGCGAGCGTCTGGTGGTGTGCGAGCGTCTGGTGGTGTGCGAGCGTCTGGTGGTGTGCGAGCGTCTGGTGGTGTGCGAGCGTCTGGAGGTGTAGGAGTGTGTGCGCGAGCGTTTGGTCGTGTAGGAGCGTGTGTGCGAGCGTCTGGAGTTGTAGGAGCATGTGTGCGAGCGTCTGGAGGTGTAGGAGCGTGTGTGCGAGCGTCTGGAGGTGTAGGAGAGTGTGCGCGAGCGTCTGGAGGTGTAGGAGCGGGTGCGTGAGCGTCTGGAGGTGTAGGATCGTGTGCGCGAGCGTCTGGAGGTGTAGGAGCTTGTGTGCGAGCGTCTGGAGGTGTAGGAGCGTGTGTGCGAGCGTCTGGAGGTGTAGGAGCGTGTGTGCGAGCGTCTGGCGTGTAGGAGCATGTGTGCGAGCGTCTGGAGGTGTAGGAGCGTGTGTGCGAGCGTCTGGTGGTGTAGGAGCGTGTGTGCGAGCGTTTGGAGGTGTAGGAGTGTGTGTGCAAGCGTCTGGTGGTGTGCGAGCGTCTGGAGGTGTAGGAGTGTGTGCGAGCATCTGGAGGTGTAGGAGTGTGTGCGAGCGTCTGGTGGTGTGCGAGCGTCTGGTGGTGTGCGAGCGTCTGGTGGTGTGCGAGCGTCTGGAGGTGTAGGAGTGTGTGTGTGCGAGCGTCTGGTGGTGTAGGAGCGTGTGTGTGCGAGCGTCTGGTGGTGTAGGAGCGTGTGTGTGCGAGCGTCTGGAGGTGTAGGAGTGTGTGCGAGCGTCTGGAGGTGTAGGAGTGTGTGCGAGCGTCTGGTGGTGTGCGAGCGTCTGGTGGTGTGCGAGCGTCTGGTGGTGTGCGAGCGTCTGGAGGTGTAGGAGTGTGTGTGCGAGCATCTGGAGGTGTAGGAGTGTGTGTGCGAGCGTCCGGAGGTGTGCGAGCGTCTGGTGTTGTAGGAGTGTGTGTGCGAGCGTCGAGGTGTAGGAGTGTGTGTGCGAGCGTCTGGAGGTGTAGGAGTGTGTGTGCGAGCGTCTGGAGGTGTAGGAGCGTGTGTGCGAGCGTCTGGAGGTGTAGGAGCGTGTGTGCGAGCGTCTGGTGGTGTAGGAGCGTGTGTGCGAGCGTTTGGAGGTGTAGGAGTGTATGTGCAAGCGTCTGGTGGTGTGCGAGCGTCTGGAGGTGTAGGAGTGTGTGTGCGAGCATCTGGAGGTGTAGGAGTGTGTGTGCGAGCATCTGGAGGTGTAGGAGTGTGTGCGAGCGTCTGGTGGTGTGCGAACGTCTGGTGGTGTGCGAGCGTCTGGTGGTGTGCGAGCGTCTGGAGGTGTAGGAGTGTGTGCGCGAGCGTTTGGTCGTGTAGGAGCGTGTGTGCGAGCTTCTGGAGTTGTAGGAGCGTGTGTGCGAGCGTCTGGAGTTGTAGGAGCGTGTGTGCGAGCGTCTGGAGGTGTAGGAGCGTGTGTGCGAGCATCTGGAGGTGTAGGAGCGTGTGCGTGAGCGTCTGGAGGTGTAGGAGCGTGTGCGTGAGCGTCTGGATGTGTAGGAGCGTGTGCGTGAGCGTCTGGAGGTGTAGGAGCGTGTGCGCGAGCGTCTGGAGGTGTAGGATCATGTGCGCGAGCGTCTGGAGGTGTAGGAGCTTGTGTGCGAGCGTCTGGAGGTTTAGGAGCGTGTGTGCGAGCGTCTGGAGGTGTAGGAGCGTGTGCGCGAGCGTCTGGCGGTGTAGGAGCGTGTGTGCGAGCGTCTGGAGTTGTAGGAGCGTGTGTGCGAGCGTCTGGAGTTGTAGGAGCGTGTGTGCGAGCGTCTGGTGGTGTAGGAGCGTGTGTGCGAGCGTTTGGAGGTGTAGGAGTGTGTGTGCCAGCGTCTGATGGTGTTCTAGCGTCTGGAGGTGTAGGAGTGTGTGTGCGAGCATCTGGAGGTGTAGGAGTGTGTGTGCGAGCGTCCGGAGGTGTGCGAGCGTCTGGTGGTGTAGGAGTGTGTGTGCGAGCGTCTGGAGGTGTAGGAGTGTGTGTGCGAGCGTCTGGAGGTGTAGGAGTGTGTGTGCGAGCGTCTGGAGGTGTAGGAGCGTGTGTGCGAGCGTCTGGATGTGTAGGAGCATGTGTGTGAGCGTCTGGAGGTGTAGGAGCGTGTCTGCGAGCGTCTGGTTGTGTAGGAGCGTGTGTGCGAGCGTCTGGTGGTGTAGGAGTGTGTGTGCGAGGGTCTGGTGGTGTGCGACGGTCTGGTGGTGTGCGAGTTTGTGTGCGACCGTCTGGTGTAGGAGTGTGTGCGCGAGCGTCTGTAGGTGTCGGAGTGTGTGTGCGAGCGTCTGGAGGTGTAGGAGTGTGTGTGCGAGCGTCTGGAGGTGTAGGAGTGTGTGTGCGAGCGTCTGGAGGTGTAGGAGTGTGTGTGCGAGCGTCTGGAGGTGTAGGAGTGTGTGTGCGAGCGTCTGGAGGTGTAGGTGTGTGTGTGCGAGCGTCTGGTGGTGTAGGAGCGTGTGTGCGACCGTCTGGTGTGCGAGCGTCTGGAGGTGTAGGAGTGTGTGTGCAAGCGTCTGGTGGTGTGCGAGCGTCTGGAGGTGTAGGAGTGTGTGTGCGAGCATCTGTAGGTGTAGGAGTGTGTGTGCGAGCGTCCGGAGGTGTGCGAGCGTCTGGTGGTGTAGGAGTGTGTGTGCGAGCGTCTGGAGGTGTAGCAGTGTGTGTGCGAGCGTCTGGAGGTGTAGGAGTGTGTGTGCGAGCGTCTGGTGGTGTAGGAGTGTGTGTGCGAGCGTCTGGCGGTATAGGAGTGTGTGTGCGAGCGTCTGGTGATGTAGGAGCGTGTGTGCGAGCGTCTGGTGATGTAGGAGCGTGTGTGCGAGCGTCTGGTGGTGTAGGAGTGTGTGTGCGAGCGTCTGGAGCTGTAGGAGTGTGTGTGCGAGCGCCTGGAGGTGTCGGAGTGTGTGTGCGAGCGTCTGGTGGTGTAGGAGCGTGTGTGCGAGCGTCTGGTGGTGTAGGAGCGTGTGTGCGAGCGTCTGGAGGTGTAGGAGTGTGTGTGCGAGCGTCTGGTGGTGTAGGAGTGTGTGTTCGAGCGTCTGGAGGTGTAGGAGTGTGTGTGCGAGCGTCTGGTGGTGTAGGAGTGTGTGCGAGCATCTGGTGGTGTAGGAGTGTGTGTGCGAGCGTCTGGTGTGCGAGCGTCTTGAGGTGTAGGAGTGTGTGCACAAGCGTCTGGTGGTGTGCGAGCGTCTGGAGGTGTAGGAGTGTGTGCGCGAGCGTCTGGAGGTGTAGGAGTGTGTGCACGAGCGTCTGGAGGTGTGCAAGCGTCTGGAGGTGTAGGAGCGTGTGTGTGCGAGCGTCTGGTGGTGTAGGAGCGTTTGTGTGCGAGCGTCTGGTGGTGTAGGAGTGTGTGTGTGCGAGCGTCTGGTGGTGTAGGAGTGTGTGCGAGCGTCTGGAGGTGTCGGAGTGTGTGCGAGCGTCTGGTGGTGTGCGAGCGTCTGGTGGTGTGCGAGCGTCTGGTGGTGTGCGAGCGTCTGGTGGTGTGCGAGCGTCTGGAGGTGTAGGAGTGTGTGCGCGAGCGTTTGGTGGTGTAGGAGCGTGTGTACGAGCGTCTGGAGGTGTAGGAGCGTGTGTGCGAGCGTCTGGAGGTGTAGGAGCGTGTGTGCAAGCGTCTGGAGGTGTAGGAGCGTGTGTGCGAGCGTCTGGAGGTGTAGGAGCGTGTGTGCGAGCGTCTGGAGGTGTAGGAGCGTGTGTGTGCGAGCGTCTGGTGGTGTAGGAGCGTGTGTGTGCGAGCGTCTGGTGGTGTAGGAGTGTGTGTGTGTGAGCGTCTGGTGGTGTAGGAGTGTGTGCGAGCGTCTGGAGGTGTAGGAGTGTGTGTGCAAGCGTCTGGTGGTGTGCGAGCGTCTGGTGGTGTGCGAGCGTCTGGAGGTGTAGGAGTGTGTGCGCGAGCGTTTGGTCGTGTAGGACCGTGTGTGCGAGCGTCTGGAGTTGTAGGAGCGTGTGTGCGAGCGTCTGGAGGTGTAGGAGCGTGTGTGCGAGCGTCTGGAGGTGTAGGAGCATGTGCGTGAGCGTCTGGAGGTGTAGGAGTGTGTGTGCGAGCGTCTGGTGGTGTAGGAGTGTGTGTGCGAGCGTCTGGAGGTGTAGGAGTGTGTGCGAGCGTCTGGAGGTGTAGGAGTGTGTGTGCGAGCGTCTGGAGGTGTAGGAGCGTGTGTGCGAGCGTCTGGTGGTGTAGGAGCGTGTGTGCGAGCGTCTGGTGTTGTCCGAGCGTCTGGAGGTGTAGGAGTGTGTGTGCGAGCGTCTGGAGGTGTAGGAGTGTGTGTGCGAGCGTCTGGAGGTGTAGGAGTGTGTGTGCGAGCGTCTGGAGGTGTAGGAGTGTGTGTGCGAGCGTCTGGAGGTGTAGGAGAGTGTGTGCGAGCATCTGTTGGTGTAGGAGTGTGTGTGCGAGCGTCTGGTGGTGTAGGAGTGTGTGCGAGCGTCTGGAGGTGTGGGAGTGTGTGCGAGCGTCTGGTGGTGTGCGAGCGTCTGGTGGTGTGCGAGCGTCTGGAGGTGTAGGAGTGTGTGCGCGAGCGTCTGGTCGTGTAGGAGTGTGTGTGCGAGCGTCTGGTGGTGTGCGAGCGTCTGGTGGTGTAGGAGTGTGTGTGTGTGAGCGTCTGGTGGTGTAGGAGTGTGTGCGAGCGTCTGGAGGTGTAGGACTGTGTGCGAGCGTCTGGTGGTGTGCGAGCGTCTGGTGATGTGCTAGCGTCTGGTGGTGTGCGAGCGTCTGGTGGTGTGCGAGCGTCTGGAGGTGTAGGAGTGTGTGCGAGCGTCTGGTGGTGTGCGAGCGTCTGGTGGTGTGCGAGCGTCTGGTGGTGTGCGAGCGTCTGGTGGTGTGCGAGCGTCTGGAGGTGTAGGAGTGTGTGCGCGAGCGTTTGGTCGTGTAGGAGCGTGTGTGCGAGCGTCTGGAGGTGTAGGAGCGTGTGTGCGAACGTCTGGAGTTGTAGGAGCGTGTGTGCGAGCGTCTGGAGGTGTAGGAGCGTGTGTGCGAGCGTCTGGAGGTGTAGGAGCGTGTGCGTGAGCGTCTGGAGGTGTAGGAGCGTGTGCGTGAGCGTCTGGAGGTGTCGGAGAGTGTGCGCGAGCGTCTGGAGGTGTAGGATCGTGTGCGCGAGCGTCTGGAGGTGTAGGAGCTTGTGTGCGAGCGTCTGGAGGTGTAGGAGTGTGTGCACGAGCGTCTCGAGGTGTCCAAGCGTCTGGTGGTGTAGGAGCGTGTGTGTGCGAGCGTCTGGTGGTGTAGGAGCGTGTATGAGCGAGCGTCTGGTGGTGTAGGAGCGTGTATGAGCGAGCGTCTGGTGGTGTAGGAGTGTGTGTGTGTGAGCGTCTGGTGGTGTAGGAGTGTGTGCGAGCGTCTGGAGGTGTGGGAGTGTGTGCGAGCGTCTGGTGGTGTGCGAGCGTCTGGTGGTGTGCGAGCGTCTGGAGGTGTAGGAGTGTGTGCGCGAGCGTCTGGTCGTGTAGGAGCGTGTGTGCGAGCGTCTGGAGTTGTAGGAGCGTGTGTGCGAGCGTCTGGAGGTGTAGGAGCGTGTGTGCGAGCGTCTGGAGGTGTAGGAGCGTGTGCGTGAGCGTCTGGAGGTGTAGGAGCGTGTGCGTGAGCGTCTGGAGGTGTAGGAGCGTGTGCGCGAGCGTCTGGAGGTGTAGGATCGTGTGCGCGAGCGTCTGGAGGTGTAGGAGCTTGTGTGCGAGCGTCTGGAGGTGTAGGAGCGTGTGTGCGAGCGTCTGGAGGTGTAGGAGCGTGTGTGCGAGCGTCTGGCGGTGTAGGAGCGTGTGTGCGAGCGTCTGGAGGTGTAGGAGCGTGTGTGCGAGCGTCTGGTGGTGTAGGAGCGTGTGTGCGAGCGTTTGGAGGTGTAGGAGTGTGTGTGCAAGCGTCTGGTGGTGTGCGAGCGTCTGGAGGTGTAGGAGTGTGTGTGCGAGCATCTGGAGGTGTAGGAGTGTGTGTGCGAGCGTCCGGAGGTGTGCGAGCGTCTGGTGGTGTAGGAGTGTGTGCGCGAGCGTCTGGAGGTGTAGGAGTGTGTGTGCGAGCGTCTGGAGGTGTAGGAGCGTGTGTGCGAGCGTCTGGAGGTGTAGGAGCGTGTGTGCGAGCGTCTGGAGGTGTACGAGCGTGTGTGCGAGCGTCTGGAGGTGTGCGAGCGTCTGGTGGTATAGGAGTTTGTGTGTGAGCGTCTTGTGATGTAGGAGCGTGTGTGCGAGCGTCTGGAGGTGTAGGAGCATGTGTGCGAGCGTCTGGAGGTGTAGGAGCGTTTCTGCGAGCGTCTGGTTGTGTAGGAGCGTGTGTGCGAGCGTCTGGTGGTGTGCGAGCGTCTGGAGGTGTAGGAGTGTGTGTGTGCGAGCGTCTGGTGGTGTAGGAGCGTGTGTGTGCGAGCGTCTGGTGGTGTAGGAGTGTGTGTGTGTGAGCGTCTGGTGGTGTAGGAGTATGTGCGAGCGTCTGGAGGTGTAGGAGTGTGTGCGAGCGTCTGGTGGTGTGCGAGCGTCTGGTGGTGTGCGAGCGTCTGGTGGTGTGCGAGCGTCTGGTGGTGTGCGAGCGTCTGGAGGTGTAGGAGTGTGTGCGCGAGCGTTTGTTCGTGTAGGAGCGTGTGTGCGAGCGTCTGGAGTTGTAGGAGCGTGTGTGCGAGCGTCTGGAGGTGTAGGAGTGTGTGTGCAAGCGTCTGGTGGTGTGCGAGCGTCTGGAGGTGTAGGAGTGTGTGTGCGAGCATCTGTAGGTGTAGGAGTGTGTGTGCGAGCGTCCGGAGGTGTGCGAGCGTCTGGAGGTGTAGCAGTGTGTGTGCGAGCGTCTGGAGGTGTAGCAGTGTGTGTGCGAGCGTCTGGAGGTGTAGGAGTGTGTGTGCGAGCGTCTGGTGGTGTAGGAGTGTGTGTGCGAGCGTCTGGCGGTATAGGAGTGTGTGTGCGAGCGTCTGGTGATGTAGGAGCGTGTGTGCGAGCGTCTGGTGATGTAGGAGCGTGTGTGCGAGCGTCTGGTGGTGTAGGAGTGTGTGTGCGAGCGTCTGGAGCTGTAGGAGTGTGTGTGCGAGCGCCTTGGAGGTGTCGGAGTGTGTGTGCGAGCGTCTGGTGGTGTAGGAGCGTGTGTGCGAGCGTCTGGTGGTGTAGGAGCGTGTGTGCGAGCGTCTGGAGGTGTAGGAGTGTGTGTGCGAGCGTCTGGTGGTGTAGGAGTGTGTGTTCGAGCGTCTGGAGGTGTAGGAGTGTGTGTGCGAGCGTCTGGTGGTGTAGGAGTGTGTGCGAGCGTCTGGTGGTGTAGGAGTGTGTGTGCGAGCATCTGGTGGTGTAGGAGTGTGTGTGCGAGCGTCTGGTGTGCGAGCGTCTTGAGGTGTAGGAGTGTGTGCACGAGCGTCTGGTGGTGTGCGAGCGTCTGGAGGTGTAGGAGTGTGTGCGCGAGCGTCTGGAGGTGTAGGAGTGTGTGCACGAGCGTCTGGAGGTGTGCAAGCGTCTGGAGGTGTAGGAGCGTGTGTGTGCGAGCGTCTGGTGGTGTAGGAGCGTTTGTGTGCGAGCGTCTGGTGGTGTAGGAGTATGTGTGTGCGAGCGTCTGGTGGTGTAGGAGTGTGTGCGAGCGTCTGGAGGTGTCGGAGTGTGTGCGAGCGTCTGGTGGTGTGCGAGCGTCTGGTGGTGTGCGAGCGTCTGGTGGTGTGCGAGCGTCTGGAGGTGTAGGAGTGTGTGCGCGAGCGTTTGGTGGTGTAGGAGCGTGTGTACGAGCGTCTGGAGGTGTAGGAGCGTGTGTGCGAGCGTCTGGAGGTGTAGGAGCGTGTGTGCAAGCGTCTGGAGGTGTAGGAGCGTGTGTGCGAGCGTCTGGAGGTGTAGGAGCGTGTGTGCGAGCGTCTGGAGGTGTAGGAGCGTGTGTGTGCGAGCGTCTGGTGGTGTAGGAGCGTGTGTGTGCGAGCGTCTGGTGGTGTAGGAGCGTGTGTGTGTGAGCGTCTGGTGGTGTAGGAGTGTGTGCGAGCGTCTGGAGGTGTAGGAGTGTGTGTGCAAGCGTCTGGTGGTGTGCGAGCGTCTGGTGGTGTGCGAGCGTCTGGAGGTGTAGGACTGTGTGCGCGAGCGTTTGGTCGTGTAGGACCGTGTGTGCGAGCGTCTGGAGTTGTAGGAGCGTGTGTGCGAGCGTCTGGAGGTGTAGGAGCGTGTGTGCGAGCGTCTGGAGGTGTAGGAGCATGTGCGTGAGCGTCTGGAGGTGTAGGAGTGTGTGTGCGAGCGTCTGGTGGTGTAGGAGTGTGTGTGCGAGCGTCTGGAGGTGTAGGAGTGTGTGCGAGCGTCTGGAGGTGTAGGAGTGTGTGTGCGAGCGTCTGGAGGTGTAGGAGCGTGTGTGCGAGCGTCTGGTGGTGTAGGAGCGTGTGTGCGAGCGTCTGGTGTTGTCCGAGCGTCTGGAGGTGTAGGAGTGTGTGTGCGAGCGTCTGGAGGTGTAGGAGTGTGTGTGCGAGCGTCTGGAGGTGTAGGAGTGTGTGTGCGAGCGTCTGGAGGTGTAGGAGTGTGTGTGCGAGCGTCTGGAGGTGTAGGAGAGTGTGTGCGAGCATCTGTTGGTGTAGGAGTGTGTGTGCGAGCGTCTGGTGTGCGAGCGTCTTGAGGTGTAGGAGTGTGTGCGCGAGCGTCTGGTGGTGTGCGAGCGTCTGGAGGTGCAGGAGTGTGTGCGCGATTGTCTGGAGGTGTAGGAGTGTGTGCACGAGCGTCTGGAGGTGTAGGAGCGTGTGTGTGCGAGCGTCTGGTGGTGTAGGAGTGTGTGTGTGAGAGCGTCTGGTGGTGTAGGAGTGTGTGCGAGCGTCTGGTGGTGTGCGAGCGTCTGGTGGTGTGCGAGCGTCTGGTGGTGTGCGAGCGTCTGGTGGTGTGCGAGCGTCTGGTGGTGTGCGAGCGTCTGGTGGTGTGCGAGCGTCTGGAGGTGTAGGAGTGTGTGCGCGAGGGTTTGGTGGTGTAGGAGCGTGTGCGCGAGCGTCTGGAGGTGTAGGAGCGTGTGTGCGAGCGTCTGGAGGTGTAGGAGCGTGTGTGCGAGCGTCTGGAGGTGTAGGAGCGTGTGTGCGAGCGTCTGGAGGTGTAGGAGCGTGTGCGTGAGCGTCTGGAGGTGTAGGAGTGTGTGTGCGAGCGTCTGTTGGTGTAGGAGTGTGTGTGCGAGCGTCTGGCGGTATAGGAGTGTGTGTGCGAGCGTCTGGTGATGTAGGAGCGTGTGTGCGAGCGTCTGGTGATGTAGGAGCATGTGTGCGAGCGTCTGGTGGTGTAGGAGCGTGTGTGCGAGCGTCTGGTGTGCGAGCGTCTGGAGGTGTAGGAGTGTGTGTGCAAGCGTCTGGTGGTGTGCGAGCGTCTGGAGGTGTAGGAGTGTGTGTGCGAGCGTCCGGAGGTGTGCGAGCGTCTGGTGGTGTAGGAGTGTGTGTGCGAGCGTCTGGAGATGTAGGAGTGTGTGTGCGAGCGTCTGGAGGTGTAGGAGTGTGTGTGCGAGCGTCTGGTGGTGTAGGAGTGTGTGTGCGAGCGTCTGGCGGTATAGGAGTGTGTGTGCGAGTGTCTGGTGATGTAGGAGCGTGTGTGCGAGCGTCTGGAGGTGTAGGAGCGTGTGTGCGAGCGTCTGGTGGTGTAGGAGTGTGTGTGCGAGCGTCTGGAGCTGTAGGAGTGTGTGTGCAAGCGTCTGGTGGTGTGCGAGCATCTGTAGGTGTAGGAGTGTGTGTGCGAGCGTCCAGAGGTGTGCGAGCGTCTGGTGGTGTAGGAGTGTGTGTGCGAGCGTCTGGAGGTGTAGGAGTGTGTGTGCGAGCGTCTGGTGGTGTAGGAGTGTGTGTGCGAGCGTCTGGCGGTATAGGAGTGTGTGTGCGAGCGTCTGGTGATGTAGGAGCGTGTGTGCGAGCGTCTGGTGATGTAGGAGCGTGTGTGCGAGCGTCTGGAGGTGTAGGAGCGTGTGTGCGAGCGTCTGGTGGTGTAGGAGTGTGTGTGCGAGCGTCTGGAGCTGTAGGAGTGTGTGTGCGAGCGTCTGGTGGTGTGCGAGCGTCTGGTGGTGTAGGAGTGTGTGTGTGTGAGCGTCTGGTGGTGTAGGAGTGTGTGCGAGCGTCTGGAGGTGTAGGACTGTGTGCGAGCGTCTGGTGGTGTGCGAGCGTCTGGTGATGTGCTAGCGTCTGGTGGTGTGCGAGCGTCTGGTGGTGTGCGAGCGTCTGGAGGTGTAGGAGTGTGTGCGAGCGTCTGGTGGTGTGCGAGCGTCTGGTGGTGTGCGAGCGTCTGGTGGTGTGCGAGCGTCTGGTGGTGTGCGAGCGTCTGGAGGTGTAGGAGTGTGTGCGCGAGCGTTTGGTCGTGTAGGAGCGTGTGTGCGAGCGTCTGGAGGTGTAGGAGCGTGTGTGCGAACGTCTGGAGTTGTAGGAGCGTGTGTGCGAGCGTCTGGAGGTGTAGGAGCGTGTGTGCGAGCGTCTGGAGGTGTAGGAGCGTGTGCGTGAGCGTCTGGAGGTGTAGGAGCGTGTGCGTGAGCGTCTGGAGGTGTCGGAGCGTGTGCGCGAGCGTCTGGAGGTGTAGGATCGTGTGCGCGAGCGTCTGGAGGTGTAGGAGCTTGTGTGCGAGCGTCTGGAGGTGTAGGAGTGTGTGCACGAGCGTCTCGAGGTGTGCAAGCGTCTGGTGGTGTAGGAGCGTGTGTGTGCGAGCGTCTGGTGGTGTAGGAGCGTGTATGAGCGAGCGTCTGGTGGTGTAGGAGCGTGTATGAGCGAGCGTCTGGTGGTGTAGGAGTGTGTGTGTGTGAGCGTCTGGTGGTGTAGGAGTGTGTGCGAGCGTCTGGAGGTGTGGGAGTGTGTGCGAGCGTCTGGTGGTGTGCGAGCGTCTGGTGGTGTGCGAGCGTCTGGTGGTGTGCGAGCGTCTGGTGGTGTGCGAGCGTCTGGTGGTGTGCGAGCGTCTGGAGGTGTAGGAGTGTGTGCGCGAGCGTCTGGTCGTGTAGGAGCGTGTGTGCGAGCGTCTGGAGTTGTAGGAGCGTGTGTGCGAGCGTCTGGAGGTGTAGGAGCGTGTGTGCGAGCGTCTGGAGGTGTAGGAGCGTGTGTGCGAGCGTCTGGAGGTGTAGGAGCGTGTGCGTGAGCGTCTGGAGGTGTAGGAGCGTGTGCGTGAGCGTCTGGAGGTGTCGGAGCGTGTGCGCGAGCGTCTGGAGGTGTAGGATCGTGTGCGCGAGCGTCTGGAGGTGTAGGAGCTTGTGTGCGAGCGTCTGGAGGTGTAGGAGTGTGTGCACGAGCGTCTCGAGGTGTGCAAGCGTCTGGTGGTGTAGGAGCGTGTGTGTGCGAGCGTCTGGTGGTGTAGGAGCGTGTATGAGCGAGCGTCTGGTGGTGTAGGAGCGTGTATGAGCGAGCGTCTGGTGGTGTAGGAGTGTGTGTGTGTGAGCGTCTGGTGGTGTAGGAGTGTGTGCGAGCGTCTGGAGGTGTGGGAGTGTGTGCGAGCGTCTGGTGGTGTGCGAGCGTCTGGTGGTGTGCGAGCGTCTGGTGGTGTGCGAGCGTCTGGTGGTGTGCGAGCGTCTGGTGGTGTGCGAGCGTCTGGAGGTGTAGGAGTGTGTGCGCGAGCGTCTGGTCGTGTAGGAGCGTGTGTGCGAGCGTCTGGAGTTGTAGGAGCGTGTGTGCGAGCGTCTGGAGGTGTAGGAGCGTGTGTGCGAGCGTCTGGAGGTGTAGGAGCGTGTGCGTGAGCGTCTGGAGGTGTAGGAGCGTGTGCGTGAGCGTCTGGAGGTGTAGGAGCGTGTGCGCGAGCGTCTGGAGGTGTAGGATCGTGTGCGCGAGCGTCTGGAGGTGTAGGAGCTTGTGTGCGAGCGTCTGGAGGTGTAGGAGCGTGTGTGCGAGCGTCTGGAGGTGTAGGAGCGTGTGTGCGAGCGTCTGGCGGTGTAGGAGCGTGTGTGCGAGCGTCTGGAGGTGTAGGAGCGTGTGTGCGAGCGTCTGGTGGTGTAGGAGCGTGTGTGCGAGCGTTTGGAGGTGTAGGAGTGTGTGTGCAAGCGTCTGGTGGTGTGCGAGCGTCTGGAGGTGTAGGAGTGTGTGTGCGAGCATCTGGAGGTGTAGGAGTGTGTGTGCGAGCGTCCGGAGGTGTGCGAGCGTCTGGTGGTGTAGGAGTGTGTGCGCGAGCGTCTGGAGGTGTAGGAGTGTGTGTGCGAGCGTCTGGAGGTGTAGGAGTGTGTGTGCGAGCGTCTGGAGGTGTAGGAGCGTGTGTGCGAGCGTCTGGAGGTGTAGGAGCATGTGTGCGAGCGTCTGGAGGTGTAGGAGCGTTTCTGCGAGCGTCTGGTTGTGTAGGAGCGTGTGTGCGAGCGTCTGGTAGTGTGCGAGCGTCTGGAGGTGTAGGAGTGTGTGTGTGCGAGCGTCTGGTGGTGTAGGAGCGTGTGTGTGCGAGCCTCTGGTGGTGTAGGAGTGTGTGTGTGTGAGCGTCTGGTGGTGTAGGAGTGTGTGCGAGCGTCTGGAGGTGTAGGAGTGTGTGCGAGCGTCTGGTGGTGTGCGAGCGTCTGGTGGTGTGCGAGCGTCTGGTGGTGTGCGAGCGTCTGGTGGTGTGCGAGCGTCTGGAGGTGTAGGAGTGTGTGCGCGAGCGTTTGTTCGTGTAGGAGCGTGTGTGCGAGCGTCTGGAGTTGTAGGAGCGTGTGTGCGAGCGTCTGGAGGTGTAGGAGTGTGTGTGCAAGCGTCTGGTGGTGTGCGAGCGTCTGGAGGTGTAGGAGTGTGTGTGCGAGCATCTGTAGGTGTAGGAGTGTGTGTGCGAGCGTCCGGAGGTGTGCGAGCGTCTGGTGGTGTAGGAGTGTGTGTGCGAGCGTCTGGAGGTGTAGCAGTGTGTGTGCGAGCGTCTGGAGGTGTAGGAGTGTGTGTGCGAGCGTCTGGTGGTGTAGGAGTGTGTGTGCGAGCGTCTGGCGGTATAGGAGTGTGTGTGCGAGCGTCTGGTGATGTAGGAGCGTGTGTGCGAGCGTCTGGTGATGTAGGAGCGTGTGTGCGAGCGTCTGGTGGTGTAGGAGTGTGTGTGCGAGCGTCTGGAGCTGTAGGAGTGTGTGTGCGAGCGCCTGGAGGTGTCGGAGTGTGTGTGCGAGCGTCTGGTGGTGTAGGAGCGTGTGTGCGAGCGTCTGGTGGTGTAGGAGCGTGTGTGCGAGCGTCTGGAGGTGTAGGAGTGTGTGTTCGAGCGTCTGGAGGTGTAGGAGTGTGTGTGCGAGCGTCTGGTGGTGTAGGAGTGTGTGCGAGCGTCTGGTGGTGTAGGAGTGTGTGTGCGAGCATCTGGTGGTGTAGGAGTGTGTGTGCGAGCGTCTGGTGTGCGAGCGTCTTGAGGTGTAGGAGTGTGTGCACGAGCGTCTGGTGGTGTGCGAGCGTCTGGAGGTGTAGGAGTGTGTGCGCGAGCGTCTGGAGTTGTAGGAGTGTGTGCACGAGCGTCTGGAGGTGTGCAAGCGTCTGGAGGTGTAGGAGCGTGTGTGTGCGAGCGTCTGGTGGTGTAGGAGCGTTTGTGTGCGAGCGTCTGGTGGTGTAGGAGTGTGTGTGTGCGAGCGTCTGGTGGTGTAGGAGTGTGTGCGAGCGTCTGGAGGTGTCGGAGTGTGTGCGAGCGTCTGGTGGTGTGCGAGCGTCTGGTGGTGTGCGAGCGTCTGGTGGTGTGCGAGCGTCTGGAGGTGTAGGAGTGTGTGCGCGAGGGTTTGGTGGTGTAGGAGCGTGTGTACGAGCGTCTGGAGGTGTAGGAGCGTGTGTGCGAGCGTCTGGAGGTGTAGGAGCGTGTGTGCAAGCGTCTGGAGGTGTAGGAGCGTGTGTGCGAGCGTCTGGAGGTGTAGGAGCGTGTGTGCGAGCGTCTGGAGGTGTAGGAGCGTGTGTGTGCGAGCGTCTGGTGGTGTAGGAGCGTGTGTGTGCGAGCGTCTGGTGGTGTAGGACCGTGTGTGTGTGAGCGTCTGGTGGTGTAGGAGTGTGTGCGAGCGTCTGGAGGTGTAGGAGTGTGTGTGCAAGCGTCTGGTGGTGTGCGAGCGTCTGGTGGTGTGCGAGCGTCTGGAGGTGTAGGAGTGTGTGCGCGAGCGTTTGGTCGTGTAGGACCGTGTGTGCGAGCGTCTGGAGTTGTAGGAGCGTGTGTGCGAGCGTCTGGAGGTGTAGGAGCGTGTGTGCGAGCGTCTGGAGGTGTAGGAGCATGTGCGTGAGCGTCTGGAGGTGTAGGAGTGTGTGTGCGAGCGTCTGGTGGTGTAGGAGTGTGTGTGCGAGCGTCTGGAGGTGTAGGAGTGTGTGCGAGCGTCTGGAGGTGTAGGAGTGTGTGTGCGAGCGTCTGGAGGTGTAGGAGCGTGTGTGCGAGCGTCTGGTGGTGTAGGAGCGTGTGTGCGAGCGTCTGGTGTTGTCCGAGCGTCTGGAGGTGTAGGAGTGTGTGTGCGAGCGTCTGGAGGTGTAGGAGTGTGTGTGCGAGCGTCTGGAGGTGTAGGAGTGTGTGTGCGAGCGTCTGGAGGTGTAGGAGTGTGTGTGCGAGCGTCTGGAGGTGTAGGAGAGTGTGTGCGAGCATCTGTTGGTGTAGGAGTGTGTGTGCGAGCGTCTGGTGTGCGAGCGTCTTGAGGTGTAGGAGTGTGTGCGCGAGCGTCTGGTGGTGTGCGAGCGTCTGGAGGTGCAGGAGTGTGTGCGCGATTGTCTGGAGGTGTAGGAGTGTGTGCACGAGCGTCTGGAGGTGTAGGAGCGTGTGTGTGCGAGCGTCTGGTGGTGTAGGAGTGTGTGTGTGAGAGCGTCTGGTGGTGTAGGAGTGTGTGCGAGCGTCTGGTGGTGTGCGAGCGTCTGGTGGTGTGCGAGCGTCTGGTGGTGTGCGAGCGTCTGGTGGTGTGCGAGCGTCTGGTGGTGTGCGAGCGTCTGGTGGTGTGCGAGCGTCTGGTGGTGTGCGAGCGTCTGGAGGTGTAGGAGTGTGTGCGCGAGCGTTTGGTGGTGTAGGAGCGTGTGCGCGAGCGTCTGGAGGTGTAGGAGCGTGTGTGCGAGCGTCTGGAGGTGTAGGAGCGTGTGTGCGAGCGTCTGGAGGTGTAGGAGCGTGTGTGCGAGCGTCTGGAGGTGTAGGAGCGTGTGCGTGAGCGTCTGGAGGTGTAGGAGTGTGTGTGCGAGCGTCTGTTGGTGTAGGAGTGTGTGTGCGAGCGTCTGGCGGTATAGGAGTGTGTGTGCGAGCGTCTGGTGATGTAGGAGCGTGTGTGCGAGCGTCTGGTGATGTAGGAGCATGTGTGCGAGCGTCTGGTGGTGTAGGAGCGTGTGTGCGAGCGTCTGGTGTGCGAGCGTCTGGAGGTGTAGGAGTGTGTGTGCAAGCGTCTGGTGGTGTGCGAGCGTCTGGAGGTGTAGGAGTGTGTGTGCGAGCGTCCGGAGGTGTGCGAGCGTCTGGTGGTGTAGGAGTGTGTGTGCGAGCGTCTGGAGATGTAGGAGTGTGTGTGCGAGCGTCTGGAGGTGTAGGAGTGTGTGTGCGAGCGTCTGGTGGTGTAGGAGTGTGTGTGCGAGCGTCTGGCGGTATAGGAGTGTGTGTGCGAGTGTCTGGTGATGTAGGAGCGTGTGTGCGAGCATCTGGAGGTGTAGGAGCGTGTGTGCGAGCGTCTGGTGGTGTAGGAGTGTGTGTGCGAGCGTCTGGAGCTGTAGGAGTGTGTGTGCAAGCGTCTGGTGGTGTGCGAGCATCTGTAGGTGTAGGAGTGTGTGTGCGAGCGTCCAGAGGTGTGCGAGCGTCTGGAGGTGTAGGAGTGTGTGTGCGAGCGTCTGGTGGTGTAGGAGTGTGTGTGCGAGCGTCTGGCGGTATAGGAGTGTGTGTGCGAGCGTCTGGTGATGTAGGAGCGTGTGTGCGAGCGTCTGGTGATGTAGGAGCGTGTGTGCGAGCGTCTGGAGGTGTAGGAGCGTGTGTGCGAGCGTCTGGTGGTGTAGGAGTGTGTGTGCGAGCGTCTGGAGCTGTAGGAGTGTGTGTGCGAGCGTCTGGTGGTGTGCGAGCGTCTGGTGGTGTAGGAGTGTGTGTGTGTGAGCGTCTGGTGGTGTAGGAGTGTGTGCGAGCGTCTGGAGGTGTAGGACTGTGTGCGAGCGTCTGGTGGTGTGCGAGCGTCTGGTGATGTGCTAGCGTCTGGTGGTGTGCGAGCGTCTGGTGGTGTGCGAGCGTCTGGAGGTGTAGGAGTGTGTGCGAGCGTCTGGTGGTGTGCGAGCGTCTGGTGGTGTGCGAGCGTCTGGTGGTGTGCGAGCGTCTGGAGGTGTAGGAGTGTGTGCGCGAGCGTTTGGTCGTGTAGGAGCGTGTGTGCGAGCGTCTGGAGGTGTAGGAGCGTGTGTGCGAACGTCTGGAGTTGTAGGAGCGTGTGTGCGAGCGTCTGGAGGTGTAGGAGCGTGTGCGAGCGTCTGGTGGTGTGCGAGCGTCTGGTGGTGTGCGAGCGTCTGGTGGTGTGCGAGCGTCTGGAGGTGTAGGAGTGTGTGCGCGAGCGTTTGGTGGTGTAGGAGCGTGTGTACGAGCGTCTGGAGGTGTAGGAGCGTGTGTGCGAGCGTCTGGAGGTGTAGGAGCGTGTGTGCGAGCGTCTGGAGGTGTAGGAGCGTGTGTGCGAGCGTCTGGAGGTGTAGGAGCGTGTGTGCGAGCGTCTGGAGGTGTAGGAGCGTGTGTGTGCGAGCGTCTGGTGGTGTAGGAGCGTGTGTGAGAGAGCGTCTGGTGGTGTAGGAGTGTGTGCGAGCGTCTGGAGGTGTAGGAGTGTGTGTGCAAGCGTCTGGTGGTGTGCGAGCGTCTGGTGGTGTGCGAGCGTCTGGAGGTGTAGGAGTGTGTGCGCGAGCGTTTGGTCGTGTAGGACCGTGTGTGCGAGCGTCTGGAGTTGTAGGAGCGTGTGTGCGAGCGTCTGGTGGTGTAGGAGTGTGTGTGCGAGCGTCTGGAGCTGTAGGAGTGTGTGTGCGAGCGCCTGGAGGTGTCGGAGTGTGTGTGCGAGCGTCTGGTGGTGTAGGAGCGTGTGTGCGAGCGTCTGGTGGTGTAGGAGCGTGTGTGCGAGCGTCTGGAGGTGTAGGAGTGTGTGTTCGAGCGTCTGGAGGTGTAGGAGTGTGTGTGCGAGCGTCTGGTGGTGTAGGAGTGTGTGCGAGCGTCTGGTGGTGTAGGAGTGTGTGTGCGAGCATCTGGTGGTGTAGGAGTGTGTGTGCGAGCGTCTGGTGTGCGAGCGTCTTGAGGTGTAGGAGTGTGTGCACGAGCGTCTGGTGGTGTGCGAGCGTCTGGAGGTGTAGGAGTGTGTGCGCGAGCGTCTGGAGTTGTAGGAGTGTGTGCACGAGCGTCTGGAGGTGTGCAAGCGTCTGGAGGTGTAGGAGCGTGTGTGTGCGAGCGTCTGGTGGTGTAGGAGCGTTTGTGTGCGAGCGTCTGGTGGTGTAGGAGTGTGTGTGTGCGAGCGTCTGGTGGTGTAGGAGTGTGTGCGAGCGTCTGGAGGTGTCGGAGTGTGTGCGAGCGTCTGGTGGTGTGCGAGCGTCTGGTGGTGTGCGAGCGTCTGGTGGTGTGCGAGCGTCTGGAGGTGTAGGAGTGTGTGCGCGAGGGTTTGGTGGTGTAGGAGCGTGTGTACGAGCGTCTGGAGGTGTAGGAGCGTGTGTGCGAGCGTCTGGAGGTGTAGGAGCGTGTGTGCAAGCGTCTGGAGGTGTAGGAGCGTGTGTGCGAGCGTCTGGAGGTGTAGGAGCGTGTGTGCGAGCGTCTGGAGGTGTAGGAGCGTGTGTGTGCGAGCGTCTGGTGGTGTAGGAGCGTGTGTGTGCGAGCGTCTGGTGGTGTAGGACCGTGTGTGTGTGAGCGTCTGGTGGTGTAGGAGTGTGTGCGAGCGTCTGGAGGTGTAGGAGTGTGTGTGCAAGCGTCTGGTGGTGTGCGAGCGTCTGGTGGTGTGCGAGCGTCTGGAGGTGTAGGAGTGTGTGCGCGAGCGTTTGGTCGTGTAGGACCGTGTGTGCGAGCGTCTGGAGTTGTAGGAGCGTGTGTGCGAGCGTCTGGAGGTGTAGGAGCGTGTGTGCGAGCGTCTGGAGGTGTAGGAGCATGTGCGTGAGCGTCTGGAGGTGTAGGAGTGTGTGTGCGAGCGTCTGGTGGTGTAGGAGTGTGTGTGCGAGCGTCTGGAGGTGTAGGAGTGTGTGCGAGCGTCTGGAGGTGTAGGAGTGTGTGTGCGAGCGTCTGGAGGTGTAGGAGCGTGTGTGCGAGCGTCTGGTGGTGTAGGAGCGTGTGTGCGAGCGTCTGGTGTTGTCCGAGCGTCTGGAGGTGTAGGAGTGTGTGTGCGAGCGTCTGGAGGTGTAGGAGTGTGTGTGCGAGCGTCTGGAGGTGTAGGAGTGTGTGTGCGAGCGTCTGGAGGTGTAGGAGTGTGTGTGCGAGCGTCTGGAGGTGTAGGAGAGTGTGTGCGAGCATCTGTTGGTGTAGGAGTGTGTGTGCGAGCGTCTGGTGTGCGAGCGTCTTGAGGTGTAGGAGTGTGTGCGCGAGCGTCTGGTGGTGTGCGAGCGTCTGGAGGTGCAGGAGTGTGTGCGCGATTGTCTGGAGGTGTAGGAGTGTGTGCACGAGCGTCTGGAGGTGTAGGAGCGTGTGTGTGCGAGCGTCTGGTGGTGTAGGAGTGTGTGTGTGAGAGCGTCTGGTGGTGTAGGAGTGTGTGCGAGCGTCTGGTGGTGTGCGAGCGTCTGGTGGTGTGCGAGCGTCTGGTGGTGTGCGAGCGTCTGGTGGTGTGCGAGCGTCTGGTGGTGTGCGAGCGTCTGGTGGTGTGCGAGCGTCTGGTGGTGTGCGAGCGTCTGGAGGTGTAGGAGTGTGTGCGCGAGCGTTTGGTGGTGTAGGAGCGTGTGCGCGAGCGTCTGGAGGTGTAGGAGCGTGTGTGCGAGCGTCTGGAGGTGTAGGAGCGTGTGTGCGAGCGTCTGGAGGTGTAGGAGCGTGTGTGCGAGCGTCTGGAGGTGTAGGAGCGTGTGCGTGAGCGTCTGGAGGTGTAGGAGTGTGTGTGCGAGCGTCTGTTGGTGTAGGAGTGTGTGTGCGAGCGTCTGGCGGTATAGGAGTGTGTGTGCGAGCGTCTGGTGATGTAGGAGCGTGTGTGCGAGCGTCTGGTGATGTAGGAGCATGTGTGCGAGCGTCTGGTGGTGTAGGAGCGTGTGTGCGAGCGTCTGGTGTGCGAGCGTCTGGAGGTGTAGGAGTGTGTGTGCAAGCGTCTGGTGGTGTGCGAGCGTCTGGAGGTGTAGGAGTGTGTGTGCGAGCGTCCGGAGGTGTGCGAGCGTCTGGTGGTGTAGGAGTGTGTGTGCGAGCGTCTGGAGATGTAGGAGTGTGTGTGCGAGCGTCTGGAGGTGTAGGAGTGTGTGTGCGAGCGTCTGGTGGTGTAGGAGTGTGTGTGCGAGCGTCTGGCGGTATAGGAGTGTGTGTGCGAGTGTCTGGTGATGTAGGAGCGTGTGTGCGAGCATCTGGAGGTGTAGGAGCGTGTGTGCGAGCGTCTGGTGGTGTAGGAGTGTGTGTGCGAGCGTCTGGAGCTGTAGGAGTGTGTGTGCAAGCGTCTGGTGGTGTGCGAGCATCTGTAGGTGTAGGAGTGTGTGTGCGAGCGTCCAGAGGTGTGCGAGCGTCTGGAGGTGTAGGAGTGTGTGTGCGAGCGTCTGGTGGTGTAGGAGTGTGTGTGCGAGCGTCTGGCGGTATAGGAGTGTGTGTGCGAGCGTCTGGTGATGTAGGAGCGTGTGTGCGAGCGTCTGGTGATGTAGGAGCGTGTGTGCGAGCGTCTGGAGGTGTAGGAGCGTGTGTGCGAGCGTCTGGTGGTGTAGGAGTGTGTGTGCGAGCGTCTGGAGCTGTAGGAGTGTGTGTGCGAGCGTCTGGTGGTGTGCGAGCGTCTGGTGGTGTAGGAGTGTGTGTGTGTGAGCGTCTGGTGGTGTAGGAGTGTGTGCGAGCGTCTGGAGGTGTAGGACTGTGTGCGAGCGTCTGGTGGTGTGCGAGCGTCTGGTGATGTGCTAGCGTCTGGTGGTGTGCGAGCGTCTGGTGGTGTGCGAGCGTCTGGAGGTGTAGGAGTGTGTGCGAGCGTCTGGTGGTGTGCGAGCGTCTGGTGGTGTGCGAGCGTCTGGTGGTGTGCGAGCGTCTGGAGGTGTAGGAGTGTGTGCGCGAGCGTTTGGTCGTGTAGGAGCGTGTGTGCGAGCGTCTGGAGGTGTAGGAGCGTGTGTGCGAACGTCTGGAGTTGTAGGAGCGTGTGTGCGAGCGTCTGGAGGTGTAGGAGCGTGTGCGAGCGTCTGGTGGTGTGCGAGCGTCTGGTGGTGTGCGAGCGTCTGGTGGTGTGCGAGCGTCTGGAGGTGTAGGAGTGTGTGCGCGAGCGTTTGGTGGTGTAGGAGCGTGTGTACGAGCGTCTGGAGGTGTAGGAGCGTGTGTGCGAGCGTCTGGAGGTGTAGGAGCGTGTGTGCGAGCGTCTGGAGGTGTAGGAGCGTGTGTGCGAGCGTCTGGAGGTGTAGGAGCGTGTGTGCGAGCGTCTGGAGGTGTAGGAGCGTGTGTGTGCGAGCGTCTGGTGGTGTAGGAGCGTGTGTGTGTGAGCGTCTGGTGGTGTAGGAGTGTGTGCGAGCGTCTGGAGGTGTAGGAGTGTGTGTGCAAGCGTCTGGTGGTGTGCGAGCGTCTGGTGGTGTGCGAGCGTCTGGAGGTGTAGGAGTGTGTGCGCGAGCGTTTGGTCGTGTAGGACCGTGTGTGCGAGCGTCTGGAGTTGTAGGAGCGTGTGTGCGAGCGTCTGGAGGTGTAGGAGCGTGTGTGCGAGCGTCTGGAGGTGTAGGAGCATGTGCGTGAGCGTCTGGAGGTGTAGGAGTGTGTGTGCGAGCGTCTGGTGGTGTAGGAGTGTGTGTGCGAGCGTCTGGAGGTGTAGGAGTGTGTGCGAGCGTCTGGAGGTGTAGGAGTGTGTGTGCGAGCGTCTGGAGGTGTAGGAGCGTGTGTGCGAGCGTCTGGTGGTGTAGGAGCGTGTGTGCGAGCGTCTGGTGTTGTCCGAGCGTCTGGAGGTGTAGGAGTGTGTGTGCGAGCGTCTGGAGGTGTAGGAGTGTGTGTGCGAGCGTCTGGAGGTGTAGGAGTGTGTGTGCGAGCGTCTGGAGGTGTAGGAGTGTGTGTGCGAGCGTCTGGAGGTGTAGGAGAGTGTGTGCGAGCATCTGTTGGTGTAGGAGTGTGTGTGCGAGCGTCTGGTGTGCGAGCGTCTTGAGGTGTAGGAGTGTGTGCGCGAGCGTCTGGTGGTGTGCGAGCGTCTGGAGGTGCAGGAGTGTGTGCGCGATTGTCTGGAGGTGTAGGAGTGTGTGCACGAGCGTCTGGAGGTGTAGGAGCGTGTGTGTGCGAGCGTCTGGTGGTGTAGGAGTGTGTGTGTGCGAGCGTCTGGTGGTGTAGGAGTGTGTGTGTGAGAGCGTCTGGTGGTGTAGGAGTGTGTGCGAGCGTCTGGTGGTGTGCGAGCGTCTGGTGGTGTGCGAGCGTCTGGTGGTGTGCGAGCGTCTGGTGGTGTGCGAGCGTCTGGTGGTGTGCGAGCGTCTGGTGGTGTGCGAGCGTCTGGAGGTGTAGGAGTGTGTGCGCGAGGGTTTGGTGGTGTAGGAGCGTGTGCGCGAGCGTCTGGAGGTGTAGGAGCGTGTGCGCGAGCGTCTGGAGGTGTAGGAGCGTGTGTGCGAGCGTCTGGAGGTGTAGGAGCGTGTGTGCGAGCGTCTGGAGGTGTAGGAGCGTGTGCGTGAGCGTCTGGAGGTGTAGGAGCGTGTGTGCGAGCGTCTGTTGGTGTAGGAGTGTGTGTGCGAGCGTCTGGCGGTATAGGAGTGTGTGTGCGAGCGTCTGGTGATGTAGGAGCGTGTGTGCGAGCGTCTGGTGATGTAGGAGCATGTGTGCGAGCGTCTGGTGGTGTAGGAGCGTGTGTGCGAGCGTCTGGTGTGCGAGCGTCTGGAGGTGTAGGAGTGTGTGTGCAAGCGTCTGGTGGTGTGCGAGCGTCTGGAGGTGTAGGAGTGTGTGTGCGAGCGTCCGGAGGTGTGCGAGCGTCTGGTGGTGTAGGAGTGTGTGTGCGAGCGTCTGGAGATGTAGGAGTGTGTGTGCGAGCGTCTGGAGGTGTAGGAGTGTGTGTGCGAGCGTCTGGTGGTGTAGGAGTGTGTGTGCGAGCGTCTGGCGGTATAGGAGTGTGTGTGCGAGTGTCTGGTGATGTAGGAGCGTGTGTGCGAGCGTCTGGAGGTGTAGGAGCGTGTGTGCGAGCGTCTGGTGGTGTAGGAGTGTGTGTGCGAGCGTCTGGAGCTGTAGGAGTGTGTGTGCAAGCGTCTGGTGGTGTGCGAGCATCTGTAGGTGTAGGAGTGTGTGTGCGAGCGTCCAGAGGTGTGCGAGCGTCTGGTGGTGTAGGAGTGTGTGTGCGAGCGTCTGGAGGTGTAGGAGTGTGTGTGCGAGCGTCTGGTGGTGTAGGAGTGTGTGTGCGAGCGTCTGGCGGTATAGGAGTGTGTGTGCGAGCGTCTGGTGATGTAGGAGCGTGTGTGCGAGCGTCTGGTGATGTAGGAGCGTGTGTGCGAGCGTCTGGAGGTGTAGGAGCGTGTGTGCGAGCGTCTGGTGGTGTAGGAGTGTGTGTGCGAGCGTCTGGAGCTGTAGGAGTGTGTGTGCGAGCGTCTGGTGGTGTGCGAGCGTCTGGTGGTGTAGGAGTGTGTGTGTGTGAGCGTCTGGTGGTGTAGGAGTGTGTGCGAGCGTCTGGAGGTGTAGGACTGTGTGCGAGCGTCTGGTGGTGTGCGAGCGTCTGGTGATGTGCTAGCGTCTGGTGGTGTGCGAGCGTCTGGTGGTGTGCGAGCGTCTGGAGGTGTAGGAGTGTGTGCGAGCGTCTGGTGGTGTGCGAGCGTCTGGTGGTGTGCGAGCGTCTGGTGGTGTGCGAGCGTCTGGTGGTGTGCGAGCGTCTGGAGGTGTAGGAGTGTGTGCGCGAGCGTTTGGTCGTGTAGGAGCGTGTGTGCGAGCGTCTGGAGGTGTAGGAGCGTGTGTGCGAACGTCTGGAGTTGTAGGAGCGTGTGTGCGAGCGTCTGGAGGTGTAGGAGCGTGTGTGCGAGCGTCTGGAGGTGTAGGAGCGTGTGCGTGAGCGTCTGGAGGTGTAGGAGCGTGTGCGTGAGCGTCTGGAGGTGTCGGAGCGTGTGCGCGAGCGTCTGGAGGTGTAGGATCGTGTGCGCGAGCGTCTGGAGGTGTAGGAGCTTGTGTGCGAGCGTCTGGAGGTGTAGGAGTGTGTGCACGAGCGTCTCGAGGTGTGCAAGCGTCTGGTGGTGTAGGAGCGTGTGTGTGCGAGCGTCTGGTGGTGTAGGAGCGTGTATGAGCGAGCGTCTGGTGGTGTAGGAGCGTGTATGAGCGAGCGTCTGGTGGTGTAGGAGTGTGTGTGTGTGAGCGTCTGGTGGTGTAGGAGTGTGTGCGAGCGTCTGGAGGTGTGGGAGTGTGTGCGAGCGTCTGGTGGTGTGCGAGCGTCTGGTGGTGTGCGAGCGTCTGGTGGTGTGCGAGCGTCTGGAGGTGTAGGAGTGTGTGCGCGAGCGTCTGGTCGTGTAGGAGCGTGTGTGCGAGCGTCTGGAGTTGTATTAGCGTGTGTGCGAGCGTCTGGAGGTGTAGGAGCGTGTGTGCGAGCGTCTGGAGGTGTAGGAGCGTGTGCGTGAGCGTCTGGAGGTGTAGGAGCGTGTGCGTGAGCGTCTGGAGGTGTAGGAGCGTGTGCGCGAGCGTCTGGAGGTGTAGGATCGTGTGCGCGAGCGTCTGGAGGTGTAGGAGCTTGTGTGCGAGCGTCTGGAGGTGTAGGAGCGTGTGTGCGAGCGTCTGGAGGTGTAGGAGCGTGTGTGCGAGCGTCTGGCGGTGTAGGAGCGTGTGTGCGAGCGTCTGGAGGTGTAGGAGCGTGTGTGCGAGCGTCTGGTGGTGTAGGAGCGTGTGTGCGAGCGTTTGGAGGTGTAGGAGTGTGTGTGCAAGCGTCTGGTGGTGTGCGAGCGTCTGGAGGTGTAGGAGTGTGTGTGCGAGCATCTGGAGGTGTAGGAGTGTGTGTGCGAGCGTCCGGAGGTGTGCGAGCGTCTGGTGGTGTAGGAGTGTGTGCGCGAGCGTCTGGAGGTGTAGGAGTGTGTGTGCGAGCGTCTGGAGGTGTAGGAGTGTGTGTGCGAGCGTCTGGAGGTGTAGGAGCGTGTGTGCGAGCGTCTGGAGGTGTACGAGCGTGTGTGCGAGCGTCTGGAGGTGTGCGAGCGTCTGGTGGTATAGGAGTTTGTGTGTGAGCGTCTTGTGATGTAGGAGCGTGTGTGCGAGCGTCTGGAGGTGTAGGAGCATGTGTGCGAGCGTCTGGAGGTGTAGGAGCGTTTCTGCGAGCGTCTGGTTGTGTAGGAGCGTGTGTGCGAGCGTCTGGTGGTGTGCGAGCGTCTGGAGGTGTAGGAGTGTGTGTGTGCGAGCGTCTGGTGGTGTAGGAGCGTGTGTGTGCGAGCGTCTGGTGGTGTAGGAGTGTGTGTGTGTGAGCGTCTGGTGGTGTAGGAGTGTGTGCGAGCGTCTGGAGGTGTAGGAGTGTGTGCGAGCGTCTGGTGGTGTGCGAGCGTCTGGTGGTGTGCGAGCGTCTGGTGGTGTGCGAGCGTCTGGTGGTGTGCGAGCGTCTGGAGGTGTAGGAGTGTGTGCGCGAGCGTTTGTTCGTGTAGGAGCGTGTGTGCGAGCGTCTGGAGTTGTAGGAGCGTGTGTGCGAGCGTCTGGAGGTTTAGGAGCGTGTGTGCGAGCGTCTGGTAGTGTAGGAGCATGTGCGTGAGCGTCTGGAGGTGTAGGAGCGTGTGCGTGAGCGTCTGGAGGTGTAGGAGCGTGTGCGCGAGCGTCTGGAGGTGTAGGATCGTGTGCGCGAGCGTCTGGAGGTGTAGGAGCTTGTGTGCGAGCGTCTGGAGGTGTAGGAGTGTGTGCACGAGCGTCTGGAGGTGTGCAAGCGTCTGGTGGTGTAGGAGCGTGTGTGTGCGAGCGTCTGGTGGTGTAGGAGCGTGTGTGAGCGAGCGTCTGGTGGTGTAGGAGTGTGTGTGTGTGAGCGTCTGGTGGTGTAGGAGTGTGTGCGAGCGTCTGGAGGTGTAGGAGTGTGTGCGAGCGTCTGGTGGTGTGCGAGCGTCTGGTGGTGTGCGAGCGTCTGGTGGTGTGCGAGCGTCTGGTGGTGTAGGAGCGTGTGTGTGCGAGCGTCTGGTGGTGTAGGAGCGTGTGTGAGCGAGCGTCTGGTGGTGTAGGAGTGTGTGTGTGTGAGCGTCTGGTGGTGTAGGAGTGTGTGCGAGCGTCTGGAGGTGTAGGAGTGTGTGCGAGCGTCTGGTGGTGTGCGAGCGTCTGGTGGTGTGCGAGCGTCTGGTGGTTTGCGAGCGTCTGGTGGTGTGCGAGCGTCTGGAGGTGTAGGAGTGTGTGCGCGAGCGTTTGGTCGTGTAGGAGCGTGTGTGCGAGCGTCTGGAGTTGTAGGAGCGTGTGTGCGAGCGTCTGGAGGTGTAGGAGCGTGTGTGCGAGCGTCTGGAGGTGTAGGAGTGTGTGCGCGAGCGTCTGGAGGTGTAGGAGCGGGTGCGTGAGCGTCTGGAGGTGTAGGATCGTGTGCGCGAGCGTCTGGAGGTGTAGGAGCTTGTGTGCGAGCGTCTGGAGGTGTAGGAGCGTGTGTGCGAGCGTCTGGAGGTGTAGGAGCGTGTGTGCGAGCGTCTGGCGGTGTAGGAGCGTGTGTGCGAGCGTCTGGAGGTGTAGGAGCGTGTGTGCGAGCGTCTGGTGGTGTAGGAGCGTGTGTGCAAGCGTTTGGAGGTGTAGGAGTGTGTGTGCAAGCGTCTGGTGGTGTGCGAGCGTCTGGAGGTGTAGGAGTGTGTGTGCGAGCATCTGGAGGTGTAGGAGTGTGTGCGAGCGTCTGGTGGTGTGCGAGCGTCTGGTGGTGTGCAAGCGTCTGGAGGTGTAGGAGTGTGTGTGTGCGAGCGTCTGGTGGTGTAGGAGCGTGTGTGTGCGAGCGTCTGGTGGTGTAGGAGCGTGTGTGTGTGAGGGTCTGGTGGTGTAGGAGTGTGTGCGAGCGTCTGGAGGTGTAGGAGTGTGTGCGAGCGTCTGGTGGTGTGCGAGCGTCTGGTGGTGTGCGAGCGTCTGGAGGTGTAGGAGTGTGTGTGCGAACATCTGGAGGTGTAGGAGTGTGTGTGCGAGCGTCGAGGTGTAGGAGTGTGTGTGCGAGCGTCTGGAGGTGTAGGAGTGTGTGTGCGAGCGTCTGGAGGTGTAGGAGCGTGTGTGCGAGCGTCTGGAGGTGTAGGAGCGTGTGTGCGAGCGTCTGGTGGTGTAGGAGCGTGTGTGCGAGCGTTTGGAGGTGTAGGAGTGTATGTGCAAGCGTCTGGTGGTGTGCGAGCGTCTGGAGGTGTAGGAGTGTGTGTGCGAGCATCTGGAGGTGTAGGAGTGTGTGTGCGAGCATCTGGAGGTGTAGGAGTGTGTGCGAGCGTCTGGTGGTGTGCGAACGTCTGGTGGTGTGCGAGCGTCTGGTGGTGTGCGAGCGTCTGGAGGTGTAGGAGTGTGTGCGCGAGCGTTTGGTCGTGTAGGAGCGTGTGTGCGAGCTTCTGGAGTTGTAGGAGCGTGTGTGCGAGCGTCTGGAGTTGTAGGAGTGTGTGTGCGAGCGTCTGGAGGTGTAGGAGCGTGTGTGCGAGCGTCTGGAGGTGTAGGAGCGTGTGCGTGAGCGTCTGGAGGTGTAGGAGCGTGTGCGTGAGCGTCTGGATGTGTAGGAGCGTGTGCGTGAGCGTCTGGAGGTGTAGGAGTGTGTGCGCGAGCGTCTGGAGGTGTAGGATCATGTGCGCGAGCGTCTGGAGGTGTAGGAGCTTGTGTGCGAGCGTCTGGAGGTTTAGGAGCGTGTGTGCGAGCGTCTGGAGGTGTAGGAGCGTGTGTGCGAGCGTCTGGCGGTGTAGGAGCGTGTGTGCGAGCGTCTGGAGTTGTAGGAGCGTGTGTGCGAGCGTCTGGAGTTGTAGGAGCGTGTGTGCGAGCGTCTGGTGGTGTAGGAGCGTGTGTGCGAGCGTTTGGAGGTGTAGGAGTGTGTGTGCCAGCGTCTGATGGTGTTCGAGCGTCTGGAGGTGTAGGAGTGTGTGTGCGAGCATCTGGAGGTGTAGGAGTGTGTGTGCGAGCGTCCGGAGGTGTGCGAGCGTCTGGTGGTGTAGGAGTGTGTGTGCGAGCGTCTGGAGGTGTAGGAGTGTGTGTGCGAGCGTCTGGAGGTGTAGGAGTGTGTGTGCGAGCGTCTGGAGGTGTAGGAGCGTGTGTGCGAGCGTCTGGAGGTGTAGGAACATGTGTGCGAGCGTCTGGAGGTGTAGGAGCGTGTCTGCGAGCGTCTGGTTGTGTAGGAGCGTGTGTGCGAGCGTCTGGTGGTGTAGGAGTGTGTGTGCGAGGGTCTGGTGGTGTGCGAGGGTCTGGTGGTGTGCGAGGGTCTGGTGGTGTGCGAGTTTGTGTGCGACCGTCTGGTGTAGGAGTGTGTGCGCGAGCGTCTGTAGGTGTCGGAGTGTGTGTGCGAGCGTCTGGAGGTGTAGGAGTGTGTGTGCGAGCGTCTGGAGGTGTAGGAGTGTGTGTGCGAGCGTCTGGAGGTGTAGGAGTGTGTGTGCGAGCGTCTGGAGGTGTAGGAGTGTGTGTGCGAGCGTCTGGAGGTGTAGGAGTGTGTGTGCGAGCGTCTGGTGGTGTAGGAGCGTGTGTGCGAGCGTCTGGTGTGCGAGCGTCTGGAGGTGTAGGAGTGTGTGTGCAAGCGTCTGGTGGTGTGCGAGCGTCTGGAGGTGTAGGAGTGTGTGTGCGAGCATCTGTAGGTGTAGGAGTGTGTGTGCGAGCGTCCGGAGGTGTGCGAGCGTCTGGTGGTGTAGGAGTGTGTGTGCGAGCGTCTGGAGGTGTAGCAGTGTGTGTGCGAGCGTCTGGAGGTGTAGGAGTGTGTGTGCGAGCGTCTGGTGGTGTAGGAGTGTGTGTGCGAGCGTCTGGCGGTATAGGAGTGTGTGTGCGAGCGTCTGGTGATGTAGGAGCGTGTGTGCGAGCGTCTGGTGATGTAGGAGCGTGTGTGCGAGCGTCTGGTGGTGTAGGAGTGTGTGTGCGAGCGTCTGGAGCTGTAGGAGTGTGTGTGCGAGCGCCTGGAGGTGTCGGAGTGTGTGTGCGAGCGTCTGGTGGTGTAGGAGCGTGTGTGCGAGCGTCTGGTGGTGTAGGAGCGTGTGTGCGAGCGTCTGGAGGTGTAGGAGTGTGTGTGCGAGCGTCTGGTGGTGTAGGAGTGTGTGTTCGAGCGTCTGGAGGTGTAGGAGTGTGTGTGCGAGCGTCTGGTGGTGTAGGAGTGTGTGTGCGAGCGTCTGGTGGTGTAGGAGTGTGTGTGCGAGCATCTGGTGGTGTAGGAGTGTGTGTGCGAGCGTCTGGTGTGCGAGCGTCTTGAGGTGTAGGAGTGTGTGCGCGAGCGTCTGGTGGTGTGCGAGCGTCTGGAGGTGTAGGAGTGTGTGCGCGAGCGTCTGGAGGTGTAGGAGTGTGTGCACGAGCGTCTGGAGGTGTGCAAGCGTCTGGAGGTGTAGGAGCGTGTGTGTGCGAGCGTCTGGTGGTGTAGGAGCGTTTGTGTGCGAGCGTCTGGTGGTGTAGGAGTGTGTGTGTGCGAGCGTCTGGTGGTGTAGGAGTGTGTGCGAGCGTCTGGAGGTGTCGGAGTGTGTGCGAGCGTCTGGTGGTGTGCGAGCGTCTGGTGGTGTGGGAGCGTCTGGAGGTGTAGGAGTGTGTGCGCGAGCGTTTGGTGGTGTAGGAGCGTGTGTACGAGCGTCTGGAGGTGTAGGAGCGTGTGTGCGAGCGTCTGGAGGTGTAGGAGCGTGTGTGCAAGCGTCTGGAGGTGTAGGAGCGTGTGTGCGAGCGTCTGGAGGTGTAGGAGCGTGTGTGCGAGCGTCTGGAGGTGTAGGAGCGTGTGTGTGCGAGCGTCTGGTGGTGTAGGAGCGTGTGTGTGCGAGCGTCTGGTGGTGTAGGAGTGTGTGTGTGTGAGCGTCTGGTGGTGTAGGAGTGTGTGCGAGCGTCTGGAGGTGTAGGAGTGTGTGAGAGCGTCTGGTGGTGTGCGAGCGTCTGGTGGTGTGCGAGCGTCTGGTGGTGTGCGAGCGTCTGGAGGTGTAGGAGTGTGTGCGCGAGCGTGTGGTCGTGTAGGAGCGTGTGTGCGAGCGTCTGGAGGTGTAGGAGCGTGTGTGCGAGCGTCTGGAGGTGTAGGAGCGTGTGCGCGAGCGTCTGGAGGTGTAGGAGCGTGTGCGCGAGCGTCTGGAGGTGTAGGAGCGTGTGCGCGAGCGTCTGGAGGTGTAGGAGCGTGTGCGCGAGCGTCTGGAGGTGTAGGAGCGTGTGCGCGAGCGTCTGGAGGTGTAGGATCGTGTGCGCGAGCGTCTGGAGGTGTAGGATCGTGTGCGCGAGCGTCTGGAGGTGTAGGAGCGTGTGCGCGAGCGTCTGGAGGTGTAGGAGCGTGTGCGCGAGCGTCTGAAGGTGTAGGAGCGTGTGTGCGAGCGTCTGGAGGTGTAGGAGCGTGTGTGCGAGCGTCTGGAGGTGTAGGAGCGTGTGTGCGAGCGTCTGGTGGTGTAGGAGCGTGTGTGCGAGCGTCTGGTGTGCGAGCGTCTGGAGGTGTAGGAGTGTGTGTGCAAGCGTCTGGTGGTGTGCGAGCGTCTGGAGGTGTAGGAGTGTTTGTGTGCGAGCATCTGGAGGTGTAGGAGTGTGTGTGCGAGCGTCCGGAGGTGTACGAGCGTCTGGTGGTGTAGGAGTGTGTGTGCGAGCGTCTGGAGGTGTAGGAGTGTGTGTGCGAGCGTCTGGAGGTGTAGGAGTGTGTGTGCGAGCGTCTGGAGGTGTAGGAGTGTGTGTGCGAGCGTCTGGAGGTGGAGGAGTGTGTGTGCGAGCGTCTGGTGGTGTAGGAATGTGTGTGCGAGCGTCTGGAGGTGTAGGAGCGTGTGTGCGAGCGTCTGGAGGTGTGCGAGCGTCTGGTGGTATAGGAGTGTGTGTGCGAGCGTCTGGTGATGTAGGAGCGTGTGTGCGAGCGTCTGGAGGTGTAGGAGCATGTGTGCGAGCGTCTGGAGGTGTAGGAGCGTGTCTGCGAGCGTCTGGTTGTGTAGGAGCGTTTGTGCGAGCGTCTGGTGGTGTAGGAGTGTGTGTGCGAGGGTCTGGTGGTGTGCGAGGGTCTGGTAGTGTGCGAGTGTGTGTGCGAGCGTCTGGTGGTGTAGGAGTGTGTGCGCGAGCGTCTGGAGGTGTCGGAGCGTCTGGAGGTGTCGGTGCGTGTGTGCGAGCGTCTGGTGGTGTACGAGTGTGTGTGCGAGCGTCTGGTGGTGTAGGAGTGTGTGTGCGAGCGTCTGGAGGTGTTCAAGCGTCTGGTGGTATAGGGGTGTGTGTGCGAGCGTCTGCTGATGTAGGAGCGTGTGTGCGAGCGTCTGGAGGTGTAGGAGCGTGTGTGCGAGCGTCTGGTGGTGTAGGAGTGCGAGCGTCTGGTGATGTAGGAGTGTGTGTGCGCGCGTCTGGAGGTGTAGGAGTGTGTGTGCGAGCGTCTGGTGGTGTAGGAGTGTGTGTGCGAGCGTCTGGTGGTGTAGGAGTGTGTGTGCGAGCGTCTGGAGGTGTAGGAGTGTGTGTGCGAGCGTCTGGTGTGCGAGCGTCTTGAGGTGTAGGAGTGTGTGCGCGAGCGTCTGGTGGTGTGCGAGCGTCTGGAGGTGTAGGAGTGTGTGCGCGAGCGTCTGGAGGTGTAGGAGTGTGTGCACGAGCGTCTGGAGGTGTGCAAGCGTCTGGAGGTGTAGGTGCGTGTGTGCGCGAGCGTCTGGTGGTGTAGCAGCCTGTGTGTGCGAGCGTCTGGTGGTGTAGGAGTGTGTGTGTGCGAGCGTCTGGTGGTGTAGGAGCGTGTGTGTGCGAGCGTCTGGTGGTGTAGGAGTGTGTGTGTGTGAGCGTCTGGTGGTGTAGGAGTGTGTGCAAGCGTCTGGAGGTGTAGGAGTGTGTGCGAGCGTCTGGTGGTGTGCGAGCGTCTGGAGGTGTAGGAGTGTGTGCGCGAGCGTTTGGTGGTGTAGGAGCGTATGTGCGAGCGTCTGGAGGTGTAGGAGCGTGTGTGCGAGCGTCTGGAGGTGTAGGAGCGTGTGTGCGAGCGTCTGGAGGTGTAGGAGCGTGTGTGCGAGCGTCTGGAGGTGTAGGAGCGTGTGCGCGAGCGTCTGGAGGTGTAGGAGCGTGTGCGTGAGCGTCTGGAGGTGTAGGAGCGTGTGTGCGAGCGTCTGGTGTGCTAGAGTCTGGAGGTGTAGGAGTGTGTGTGCAAGCGTCTGGTGGTGTGCAAGCGTCTGGAGGTGTAGGAGTGTGTGTGCGAGCATCTGGAGGTGCAGGAGTGTGTGTGCGAGCGTCCGGAGGTGTGCGAGCGTCTGGTCGTGTAGGAGTGTGTGTGTGAGCGTCTGGAGGTGTAGGAGCGTGTGTGCGAGCGTCTGGAGGTGTGCGAGCGTGTCTGCGAGCGTCTGGTTGTGTAGGAGCGTGTGTGCGAGCGTCTGGTGGTGTAGGAGTGTGTGTGCGAGGGTCTGGTGGTGTGCGAGGGTCTGGTGGTGTGCGAGGGTCTGGTGGTGTGCGAGCGTCTGGTGGTGTAGGAGTGTGTGCGCGAGCGTCTGGAGGTGTCGGAGCGTGTGTGCGAGCGTCTGGAGGTGTAGGAGTGTGTGTGCGAGCGTCTGGAGGTGTAGGAGCGTGTGTGCGAGCGTCTGGTGTGCGAGAGTCTGGAGGTGTAGGAGTGTGTGTGCAAGCGTCTGGTGGTGTGCAAGCGTCTGGAGGTGTAGGAGTGTGTGTGCGAGCATCTGGAGGTGCAGGAGTGTGTGTGCGAGCGTCCGGAGGTGTGCGAGCGTCTGGTCGTGTAGGAGTGTGTGTGTGAGCGTCTGGTTGTGTAGGAGCGTGTGTGCGAGCGTCTGGTGGTGTGCGAGGGTCTGGTGGTGTGCGAGGGTCTGGTGGTGTGCGAGGGTCTGGTGGTGTGCGAGGGTCTGGTGGTGTGCGAGCGTCTGGTGGTGTAGGAGTGTGTGCGCGAGCGTCTGGAGGTGTAGGAGCGTGTGTGCGAATGTCTGGTGGTGTAGGAGCGTGTGTGCGAGCGTCTGGAGGTGTAGGAGTGTGTGCGAGCGTCTGGTGGTGTAGGAGTGTGTGTGCGAGCGTCTGCTGGTGTAGGAGTGTGTGCGCGAGCGTCTGGTGGTGTAGGAGCGTGTGCGCGATCGTCTGATGGTGTTGGAGTGTGTGTGCGAGCGTCTGGAGGTGTAGGAGTGTGTGCGCGAGCGTCTGGAGGTGTCGGAGCGTGTGCGCGAGCGTCTGTTGGTGTCGGAGCGTGTGTGCGAGCGTCTGATGGTGTAGGAGCGTGTGTGCGAGCGTCTGGTGGTGTAGGAGCGTGTGTGCGAGCGTCTGGTGGTGTAGGAGCGTGTGCGCGGGCGTCTGGTGGTGTGCGAGCGTCTGGAGGTGTAGGAGTGCGTGCGCGAGCGTCTGGTGGTGTAGGAGAGTGTGTGCGAGTGTCTGATGGTGTAGGAGTGTGTGCGCGAGCGTCTGGTGGTGTGCGAGCGTCTGGAGGTGTAGGAGTGTGTGTGCAAGCGTCTGGTGGTGTAGGAGCGTGTGTGCGAGCGTCTGGTGGTGTGCGAGCGTCTGGAGGTGTAGGAGTGTGTGTGCAAGCGTCTGGTGGTGTAGGAGCGTGTGTGCGAGCGTCTGGTGGCGGTGAGCGTGCCGGTGCCAGACCCCGTCTCCCTTATCCTTTCTGCTGATTCTCTCTCCCTCTGCCACTTTGCCCCCAGGCACATGTACAGTCAGGGATGGCTGCCCCTCACCACCATCCCGGGACCTCCCACCCTGCTCAGGTCATGCTGCTGCCTGCCCCCCAGACTCACGGGCATGGAGGACCACCACAACAGGGTGTGGCGCACAGCGGAGTCGCCACTATGTCTGCCTCTGCGGCCACGCACTATACCTACATTGGGCATCACCAAGGTAAGGACTGGACTGTGCTGGGTACGAACAGCGTGAGGGTCAGTGCTGAGGGAGCGCCGCACTGTCGGAGGGTCAGTGTCGAGGGAGAGCCGCAGTGTGGGAGGGTCAGTGCTGAGGGAGAGCCGCACTGTCGGAGGGTCAGTGCTGAGGGAGAGCCGCACTGTCGGAGGGTCAGTGCTGAGGGAGAGCCGCACTGTGGGAGGGTCAGTGCTGAGGGAGAGCCGCACTGTGGGAGGGTCAGTGCTGAGGGAGAGCCGCACTGTGGGAGGGTCAGTGCTGAGGGAGAGCCGCACTGTCGGAGGGTCAGCGCTGAGGGAGAGCCGCACTGTAGGAGGGTCAGTGCTGAGGGAGAGCCGCACTATCGAAGGTTCAGTGCCGAGGGAGTGCCGCACTGTCGGAGGGTCAGTGCCGAGGGAGAGCCGCACTGTCGGAGGGTCAGTACTGAGGGAGAGCCGCACTGTCGAAGGTTCAGTGCCGAGGGAGAGCCGCAGTGTGGGAGGGTCAGCGCTGAGGGTGCGCCGCACTGTCGGAGGGTCAGTGCAGATGGAGCGCCGCACTATCGGAAGGTCAGTGCTGAGGGAGTGCCGCACTGTCGGAGCGTCAGTGCTGAGGGAGCGCCGCACTGTCGGAGCGTCAGTGCTGAGGGAGCGCCGCACTGTCGGAGGGTCAGTACTGAGGGAGAGCCACACTGTCGGAGGGTCAGTGCTGAGGGAGAGCCGCACTGTCGGAGGGTCAGTGCAGATGGAGCGCCGCACTATCGGAGGGTCAGTGCTGAGGGAGAGCCGCACTGTCGGAGGGTCAGTACTGAGGGAGAGCCGCACTGTCGGAGGGTCAGTAGCGAGGGAGAGCCACACTGTCGGAGGGTCAGTGCTGAGGGAGAGCCGCACTGTCGGAGGGTCAGTGCAGATGGAGCGCCGCACTATCGGAGGGTCAGTGCTGAGGGAGAGCCGCACTGTCGGAGGGTCAGTACTGAGGGAGAGCCGCACTGTCGGAGGGTCAGTAGCGAGGGAGAGCCGCACTGTCGGAGTGTCAGTACTGAGGGAGCGCCGCACTGTCGGAGGGTCAGTGCTGAGGGATAGCCACACTGTCGGAGGGTCAGTGCTGAGGGAGCGCCGCACTGTTGGAGGGTCAGTGCTGAGGGAGAGCCGCACTGTCCGAGGGTCAGTGCTGAGAGAGCGCCGCACTGTCGGAGGGTCAGTGCTGAGGGAGAGCCGCACTGTCCGAGGGTCAGTGCTGAGGGAGAGCCGCACTGTCCGAGGGTCAGTGCTGAGGGAGAGCCGCACTGTCCGAGGGTCAGTGCTGAGAGAGCGCCGCACTGTCGGAGGGTCAGTACTGAGGGAGAGCCGCACTGTCGGAGGGTCAGTGCTGAGGGAGCGCCGCACTATCGGAGGGTCAGTCCTGAGGGAGAGCCGCACTGTGGGAGGGCCAGTGCCGAGGGAGAGCCGCACTGTGGGAGGGTCAGTGCTGAGGGAGAGCTGTAATGTGGGAGGGTCAGTGCTGAGGGAGAGCCGCACTGTCGGAGGGTCAGTGCTGAGGGAGAGCCGCACTGTCGGAGGGTCAGCGCTGAGGGTGCGCCACACTGTCAGTGGGTCAGTGCCGAGGAAGCGCTGCACTGTGGGAGGGTCAGTGCTGAGGGAGCGCCGCACTGTGGGAGGGTCAGTGCTGAGGGAGCGCCGCACTGTCGGAGCGTCAGTGCTGAGGGAGCACCGCGCTGTCGGAGGGTCAGTACTGAGGGAGAGCCGCACTGTCGGAGTGTCAGTACTGAGGGAGCGCCGCACTGTCGGAGGGTCAGTGCTGAGGGAGTGCTGCACTGTCGGAGGGTCAGTGCTGAGGGAGTGCTGCACTGTCGGAGGGTCAGTGCTGAGGGATCGCCGCACCGTTGGAGGGTCAGTGCTGAGGGAGAGCCGCACTGTCCGAGGGTCAGTGCTGAGAGAGCGCCGCACTGTCGGAGGGTCAGTACTGAGGGAGAGCCGCACTGTCCGAGGGTCAGTGCTGAGAGAGCGCCGCACTGTCGGAGGGTCAGTACTGAGGGAGAGCCGCACTGTCGGAGGGTCAGTGCTGAGGGAGCGCCGCACTATCGGAGGGTCAGTCCCGAGGGAGCGCCACACTGTCGGAGGGTCAGTGCCGAGGGAGAGCCGCACCGTCGGAGGGTCAGTGCTGAGGGAGCCCCGCACTGTCGGAGGGTCAGTCCTGAGGGAGCGCCGCACGGTCGGAGGGTCAGTGCTGAGGGAGCGCTGCACGGTCGGAGGGTCAGTGCTGAGGGAGCGCTGCACGGTCGGAGGGTCAGTGCTGAGGGAGCGCCGCACTGTCGGAGGGTCAGTGCCGAGGGAGAGCCGCACTGTCGGAGGGTCAGTGCTGAGGGAGAGCCGCACGGTCGGAGGGTCAGTGCTGAGGGAGCGCCGCACGGTCGGAGGGTCAGTGCTGAGGGAGCGCCGCACGGTCGGAGGGTCAGTGCTGAGGGAGAGCCGCACTGTCGGAGGGTCAGTGCTGAGGGAGAGCCGCACTGTCGGAGGGTCAGTGCTGAGGGAGCGCCGCACCGTCGGAGGGTCAGTCCTGAGGGAGCGCCGCACGGTCGGAGGGTCAGTGCTGAGGGAGCGCTGCACGGTCGGAGGGTCAGTGCTGAGGGAGCGCCGCACTGTCGGAGGGTCAGTGCTGAGGGAGAGCCGCACTGTCGGAGGGTCAGTGCTGAGGGAGAGCCGCACTGTCGGAGGGTCAGTGCTGAGGGAGCGCCGCACTATGGGAGGGTCAGTGCCATTAATGTGAAGGGGCTGCCCAATAAAGAGATACCTGGTCTCCAACAACTACCTGACAGTCAAATTGCCACAGTTAGAATTCTCAAGTTCAGGCTTTACTCTGTATCTAACCCCGTGCTGTACCTGTCCTGGGAGTGTTTGATGGGGACGATGTAGAGGGAGCTTTACTCTGTATCTAACCCTGTGCTGTACCTGTCCTGGGAGTGTTTGATGGTGACAGTGTAGAGGGATATTTACTCTGTATCTAACCCCGTGCTGTACCTGTCCTGGGAGTGTTTGATGGGGACAGTGTAGAGGGTGATTTACTCTGTATCTAACCCCGTGCTGTACCTGTCCTGGGAGTGTTTGATGGGGACAGTGTAGAGAGAGCTTTACTCTGTATCTAACCCCGTGCTGTACCTGTCCTGGGAGTGTTTGATGGGGACGGTGTAGAGGGAGATTTACTCTGTATCTAACCCCGTGCTGTACCTGTCCTGGGAGTGTTTGATGGGGACAGTGTAGAGGGAGATTTACTCTGTATCTAACCCCGTGCTGTACCTGTCCTGGGAGTGTTTGATGGGGACAGTGTAGAGGGTGATTTACTCTGTATCTAACCCCGTGCTGTACCTGTCCTGGGAGTGTTTGATGGGGACAGTGTAGAGGGTGATTTACTCTGTATCTAACCCCGTGCTGTACCTGTCCTGGGAGTGTTTGATGGGGACAGTGTAGAGGGAGATTTACTCTGTATCTAAACCCGTGCTGTACCTGTCCTGGGAGTGTTTGATGGGGACAGTGTAGAGGGAGCTTTACTCTGTATCTAACCCCGTGCTGTACCTGTCCTGGGAGTGTTTGATGGGGACGGTGTAGAGGGAGATTTACTCTGTATCTAACCCCGTGCTGTACCTGTCCTGGGAGTGTTTGATGGGGACAGTGTAGAGGGAGATTTACTCTGTATCTAACCCTGTGCTGTACCTGTCCTGGGAGTGTTTGATGGGGACAGTGTAGAGGGAGATTTACTCTGTATCTAACCCCGTGCTGTACCTGTCCTGGGAGTGTTTGATGGGGACGGTGTAGAGGGAGATTTACTCTGTATCTAACCCCGTGCTGTACCCCTCTCTCTCTCTCTCTCTCTCTCCCTCCCTCTCTCCGCAGTGCCTGTTCAGCCTCACCAGCAGCAACTATTCCATCCACAAGGGAACTGACCGAGCCGGGACACAGGCTGGATACCAGAACGCCGGTGATGCGAGTGGAGAAGAGGCTCCCTGATGTACTTCCTTCTCCTCCTCCAGCACAGCCCCCTGGACCCCACTGACGAGGACAGACAGGAGCCTCCGAGACCCCTCCCTACTCTGGGAGCCAGCAGCAGGCCGGGAGAGCGCACATAACCCACTCTTTCCCCCTCCCCCTCTCTCCCCTCGCCCTCCATCTCTCTCCCTCCCCCTCTCTCCCCTCGCCGCCCTCCATCTCTCCCCTCCCCCCTCTCCCCTCGCCCTCCATCTCTCCCCTCCCCCTCTCTCCCTCCACCCTCCATCTCTCTCCCTCCCCCTCTCTCCCCTCGCCGCCCTCCATCTCTCCCCTCCCCCTCTCTCCCCTCGCCCTCCATCTCTCCCCTCCCCCTCTCTCCCCTCCCCCCATCTCTCCCCTCACTCTCCCCTCTCTCCCCTCCGCCTCCATCTCTCCTCTCCCCCTCTCTCCCCTCCCCCTCTCTCCCTCCGCCCTCCATCTCTCCCCTCACCCTCCATCTCTCCCCTCCCCCTCTCTCCCCTCGCCCTCCCTCTCTCCCTCTGCCCTCCATTTCTCCCCTCCGCCCTCCATTTCTCCCCTCCGCCCTCCATTTCTCCCCTCCGCCCTCCATTTCTCCCCTCCGCCCTCCATTTCTCCCTCCGCCCTCCATTTCTCCCCTCCGCCCTCCATTTCTCCCTCCGCCCTCCATTTCTCCCCTCCGCCCTCCATTTCTCCCCTCCGCCCTCCATTTCTCCCCTCCGCCCTCCATTTCTCCCCTCCGCCCTCCATTTCTCCCCTCCGCCCTCCATTTCTCCCCTCCGCCCTCCATCTCTCCCCTCCTCCCTCCATCTCTCCCCTCCTCCCTCCATCTCTCCCCTCCGCCCTCCATCTCTCCCCTCCGCCCTCCCCTCTCTCCCCCTCCCTCCGCCCTCCATCTCTGCCCTCACCCTCTCTCCCTCCGCCCTCCATCTCTGCCCTCACCCTCTCTCCGCCCTCCATCTCTTCCCTCACGCTCTCTCCCTCCGCCCTCCCCCTCTCTCCCTCCGCCCTCCATCTCTCCCCTCACCCTCTGTCCCTCCACCCTCCATCTCTCCCCTCACCCTCTCTCCCTCCGCCCTCCATCTCTCCCCTCTGCCTCCCCCTCTCTCTCCTCCCCCTCCCCCTCTCCCCCTCCCCCTCTCTCCCTCTGCCTCCTCCCTCTTTCACCCTTGCAACCCCTCTTTTTCTCTCCCATTCCCTCCCTCACGCACCCCCTCCCATTCTCTCTCACTCCCTCCCTCTATTGCGCACTAGCTCTCTCCCTCCCCCATTCACTCCCCCTCGCCCTCGCGCTCTCCCTCCCTCCCTTCTCCCCCTCTCGCTCACTCTATCCTCCTGGCTTCGCCCATACTCCCTCCCTCTGTCACCCCCTCGCTCCCTCCCTCCCTCTGTCACCCCCTCGCTCCCTCCCTCCCTCTGTCACCCCCTCGCTCCCTCCCTCCCTCTGTCACCCCCTCGCTCCCTCCCTCCCTCTGTCACCCCCCTCGCTCCCTCCCTCCCTCTGTCACCCCCCTCGCTCCCTCCCTCCCTCTGTCACCCCCTCGCTCCCTCCCTCCCTCTGTCACCCCCTCGCTCCCTCCCTCCCTCTGTCACCCCCTCGCTCCCACCCTCCCTCTGTCACCCCCTCGCTCCCACCCTCCCTCTGTCACCCCCTCGCTCCCACCCTCCCTCTGTCACCCCCTCGCTCCCACCCTCCCTCTGTCACCCCCTCGCTCCCACCCTCCCTCTGTCACCCCCTCGCTCTCTCCCTCCCTCTGTCACCCCCTCGCTCCCACCCTCCCTCTGTCACCCCCTCGCTCCCACCCTCCCTCTGTCACCCCCTCGCTCTCTCCCTCCCTCTGTCACCCCCTCGCTCCCACCCTCCCCCTCTCACACTCTATCCCCTCTTCCCCGCCCACACTCCCTCCCTCCCCTCTCTCTCTCTGTCCCCCCTGCGCACACACTCCCTCCCTCCCCCTCTCCCTCACTCTATCCCCCCCTCCC
>NW_024470799.1:120000-165438 GCF_017639515.1 Carcharodon carcharias
CTAGGTGGGGAAGGGTAAGCTGCGTGGAGGACACAGAGAGCGCCGGGCAAGTCAAGCGGGTGGGTCGACGAGTCGACAAGACGGGTTATCACGTGGGGTGGGGGGGGTGGGGAACGGTGACCTTGTTCGCTTCGTTCTCGAGAACAAAATTGGAAGGACGTAGATATATTTTTTTAAGCATTAGAAATTCGCAAGTGTGGATGCTCAAGACGGCGCCGGGGTTAAGAGATTGTAAAAGGCGCAGAAGCTGAGAAAATCGGGCTCCAGTTCTCTGGTGTCCGGAAGAATGGGAGGTGAACTCCTCGTGAGGCGCAAGATTCTGGAGGGGTTTGAGGGGGGTGGGGGTGGGGGTGCGCTTGAGAGATGGTTTCCACCAGTCCGGGAGACTAAAGCACACGGGGGCACAGTCTCGGGGGTAAGAGGTTGGCCATTGAGGGCCAATTGTCTTCCCTCTGGAGTGTAGCGGATCTCTGGAATTCTCTAACCCCGGAGGGTTGTGGAGGATCAGTCTGGTGAAGGCGTTTGAGGCTGGGGGTAGACGGGAGTTTTGGGGTAGACGAGAGCCCTTGGTGTTTGGGAGGACAAAGGGAAACGGGGAGCAGATCTCCACTCCCTGGCTGGAGAGCCCAGGAGGCGGGGTCCGAGTCTCAGGGAGAAGAGGGGTCGGGCGTTTTGGATGGAGACGAGGACTTTCCACGTGCCCCGGATTCGAGGGGGAACCAGCCCGTGGTGCTCGCTCTCCCCCGGCCGGAGAGGCTCATCTCTCCGCTGGCCCTCAACGGGCGCTGTCCAAAGATGCCCCTCTCTCGCTGACCAAGAGAAGGGTTGGAATGAGTCAGCGGACTTCCTCTGGAGCTATCTTCAGGCGTCCCCACCCACTCTCTCTCTCTCTCCACCACCCCCACTTCGCTTCCCCCAGGATGTGCTGCACTCACTCGTCTGTGACGAAGGACTCTGATCAAGAGGTTACAGAGATCGGGAGGGGTGTAGGGGCTGGAGGAGGTTACAGAGATGGGGAGGGTAGTAGGGGTTGGAGGAGGTGAAAGAGATAGGGACGGTTGTAGGGTCTGGAGGAGGTTACAGAGATAGGGAGGGGTGTAGGGGCTGGAGGAGGTTACAGAGATAGGGAGTGTTGTAGGGGCTGGAGGAGGTTGCAGAGATAGGGAGGATTGTAGGGTCTGGAGGAGGTTACAGAGATAGGGAGGGGTGTAGGGGCTGGAGGAGGTTACAGAGATAGGGAGGGTTGCAGAGGCTGGAGGAGGTTACAGAGATAGGGAGGGTTGTAGGGGCTGGAGGAGGATACTGGGATAGGGAGGGATGTATGGGCTGGAGGAGGTTAGAGATAGGGAGGGCTGGAGGAGGTTACAGAGACAGGGATGTAGGGGCTGGAGGAGGTTACAGAGATAGGGAGGAGTGTAGCGGCTGGAGGCGGTTACAGAGATAGGGAGGGTTGTAGGGGCGGGAGGAGGTTACAGAGATAGGGAGGGGTGTAGGGACTGGAGGTGGTTACAGAGATAGGGAAGGGTGTAGGGGCTAGAGTAGGTTATAGAGATAGGAAGGGTTGTAGGGGCTGGAGGAGGTTACAGAGATAGGGAGGGTTGTAGGGGCTGGAGGAGATTACAGAGAAAGGGAGGGTTGTAGGGGCTGGAGGAGGTTACAGAGATAGGGAGGGGCTGGAGGAGGTTACAGAGATAGGAAGGGGTGTAGGGGCTGGAGGAGGTTACAGAGATAGGGGAGGGGTGTCGGGGCTGGAGGAGGTTACAGAGATAGGGAGGGGTGTAGGGGCTGGAGCAGGTTACAGAGATAGGGAGGGGTGTAGGGGGCTGGAGGTGTTTACAAATATAGGGAGGGTTGGAAGGGCTAGAGGAGGTTACAGAGATAGGGAGGGTTGTAGGGGCTGGAGGAGGTTACAGAGATAGGGAGGGGTGAAGGGGGCTGGAGGTGTTTACAAATATAGGGAGGGTTGGAAGGGCTAGAGGAGGTTACAGAGATAGGGAGGGTTGTAGGGGCTGGAGGAGGTTACAGAGATAGGGAGGGGTGTAGGGGCTGGAGGAGGTTACAGAGATAGGGAGGGGTGTAGGGGCTGGAGGAGGTTACAGAGATGGGGGGGGTGTAGGGGCTGGAGGTGGTTACAGAGATAGGGAGGGTTGTAGGGGCTGGTGGGGTTCAAGAGATAGGGAGGGGTGTAGGGGCTGGAGGAGGTTACAGAGATAGGAAGGGGTATAGGGGCTGGAGGAGGTTACAGAGAAAAGGAGTGGTGTAGCGGCTGGAGGAAGTTACAGAGATAGGGAGGGGTGTAGGGGCTGGAGGAGGTTACAGAGATAGGGAGCGTTGTAGGGGCTGGAGAGGTTCAAGAGATAGGGAGGGGTGTAGGGGCTTGAGGTTACAGAGATAGGGAGGGGTGTAGGGGCTGGATGAGGTTACAGAGATAGGAAGGTGTGTAGGGGCTGGAGGAGGTTACAGAGATAGGGAGGGGTGTAGGGGCTTGAGGTTACAGAGATACGGAGGGGTGTAGGGGCTGGAGGAGGTTACAGAGATAGGGGAGGGGAGTAGGGGCTAGAGGAGGTTACAGAGATACGGAGCGCTGTAGGGGCTGGAGGAGGTTACAGAGATGGGGAGGGCTGGAGGGGGTTACAGAGATATGGAGGGTTATAGGGGCTGGATGAGGTTACTGGGATAGGGAGAGATGTAGAGGCTGGAGGAGGTTACAGAGATAGGGAGGGCTGGAGGGGGTTACAGAGATAGTGTTGTATGGGCTGGAGGAGGTTAGAGATAGGGAGGGCTGGGGGAGGTTACAGAGATAGGGAGGGGTGTAGGGGCTGGAGGAGGTTACAGAGATAGGGAGGGGTGTAGGGGCTGGAGGAGGTTACAGAGAAAGGGAGGGTTGTAGGGTCTGGAGGGGTTCAAGAGATAGGGAGGGTTGTAGGGGCTGGAGGGGTTCAAGAGATAGGGAGGGGTGTAGGGGCTGGAGCAGGTTACAGCTATAGGGAGGGGTGTAGGGGCTGGAGGAGGTTACAGAGATAGGGAGGGGTGTAGGGGCTGGAGGAGGTTACAGAGATAGGGAGGGGTGTAGGGGCTGGAGGAGGTTACAGAGATAGGGAGGGTTGTAGGGGCTGGATGAGGTTGCAGAGTTAGGGAGGGTTGTAGGGGCTGGAGGAGGTTACAGAGATAGGGAGTGTTGTCAGGGCTGGAGAAGGTTACAGAGATTGGGAGGGTTGTAGGGGCTGGAGGAGGTTACAGAGATAGGGAGGGGTGTAGGGTATGGAGGAGGTTACAGTGATAGGGAGGGGTGTAGGGGCTGGAGGAGGTGACAGATAGGGAGGGTTGTAGGGGCTGGCGAAGGTTACAGAGATAGGGAGGGCTGGAGGAGGTTACAGAGATAGGGAGGGTTGTAGGGGCTGGAGGAGGTTACAAAGATAGGGAGGGGTGTAGGGGCTGGAGGAGGTTACTGGGATTGGGAGGGATATATGGGTTGGAGGAGGTTAGAGATAGGGAGGGGTGTAGGGGCTGGTTGAGGTTACAGAGATAAGGAGGGTTGTAGGGATCGAGGTGGCTACAGAGATAGGGAGTGGTGTAGGGGCTGGAGTAGGTTCCTGAGATAGGGAGGGTTGTAGGTGCTGTAGGTTACAGAGATAGGGAGGGATGTAGGGGCTGGAGGAGGTTACAGAGATAGGGAGGTGTGTAGGGGCAAGAGGAGGTTACAGGGATAGGGAGGGTTGTAGTGGGCTGGAGAAGGTTACAGAGATAGGGAGTATTGTAGGGGCTGGAGGAGGTTACAGAGATAGGGAGGGTTGTAGGGGCTGGAGGTAGTTACAGAGATAGGGAGTATTGTAGGGGCTGGAGGAGGTTACAGAGATAGGGAGGGTTGTAGGAGTTCGAGGTGGTTACAGAGATAGGGAGGGGTGTAGGGGGCTGGAGGAGGTTACAGAGATAGGGAGGGGTGTAGGGGCTGGAGGAGGTTACAGAGATAGGGAGGGTTGTAGGGGCTGGAGGAGGTGACAGAGATAGGGAGGGTTGTAGGGGCTGGAGGAGGTTACAGAGATAGGGAGGGGTGTAGGGGCTGGAGGAGGTTACAGAGATAGGGAGGGTTGTAGGGGCTGGAGGAGGTTACAGAGATAGGGGAGGGGTGTCGGGGCTGGAGGAGGTTACAGAGATAGGGAGGGGTGTAGGGGCTGGAGCAGGTTACAGAGATAGGGAGGGGTGTAGGGGCTGGAGGAGGTTACAGAGATAGGGAGGGGTGAAGGGGGCTGGAGGTGTTTACAAATATAGGGAGGGTTGGAAGGGCTAGAGGAGGTTACAGAGATAGGGAGGGTTGTAGGGGCTGGAGGAGGTTACAGAGATAGGGAGGGGTGTAGGGGCTGGAGGAGGTTACAGAGATAGGGAGGGGTGTAGGGGCTTGAGGTTACAGAGATACGGAGGGGTGTAGGGGCTGGAGGAGGTTACAGAGATAGGGGAGGGGAGTAGGGGCTAGAGGAGGTTACAGAGATACGGAGCGCTGTAGGGGCTGGAGGAGGTTACAGAGATGGGGAGGGCTGGAGGGGGTTACAGAGATATGGAGGGTTATAGGGGCTGGATGAGGTTACTGGGATAGGGAGAGATGTAGAGGCTGGAGGAGGTTACAGAGATAGGGAGGGCTGGAGGGGGTTACAGAGATAGTGAGGGTTGTATGGGCTGGAGGAGGTTAGAGATAGGGAGGGCTGGGGGAGGTTACAGAGATAGGGAGGGGTGTAGGGGCTGGAGGAGGTTACAGAGATAGGAAGGTGTGTAGGGGCTGGAGGAGGTTACAGAGATAGGGAGGGGTGTAGGGGCTTGAGGTTACAGAGATACGGAGGGGTGTAGGGGCTGGAGGAGGTTACAGAGATAGGGGAGGGGAGTAGGGGCTAGAGGAGGTTACAGAGATACGGAGCGCTGTAGGGGCTGGAGGAGGTTACAGAGATGGGGAGGGCTGGAGGGGGTTACAGAGATATGGAGGGTTATAGGGGCTGGATGAGGTTACTGGGATAGGGAGAGATGTAGAGGCTGGAGGGGTTCAAGAGATAGGGAGGGTTGTAGGGGCTGGAGGAGGTTAGAGATAGGGCGGGCTGGGGGAGGTTACAGAGATAGGGAGGGGTGTAGGGGCTGGAGGAGGTTACAGAGATAGGGAGGGGTGTAGGGGCTGGAGGAGGTTACAGAGAAAGGGAGGGTTGTAGGGTCTGGAGGGGTTCAAGAGATAGGGAGGGTTGTAGGGGCTGGAGGGGTTCAAGAGATAGGGAGGGTGTAGGGGCTGGAGCAGGTTACAGCTATAGGGAGGGGTGTAGGGGCTGGAGGAGGTTACAGAGATAGGGAGGGGTGTAGGGGCTGGAGGAGGTTACAGAGATAGGGAGGGTTGTAGGGGCTGGATGAGGTTGCAGAGTTTGGGAGGGTTGTAGGGGCTGGAGAAGGTTACAGAGATTGGGAGGGTTGTAGGGGCTGGAGGAGGTTACAGAGATAGGGAGGGGTGTAGGGTATGGAGGAGGTTACAGTGATAGGGAGGGGTGTAGGGGCTGGAGGAGGTGACAGAGATAGGGAGGGTTGTAGGGGCTGGCGAAGGTTACAGAGATAGGGAGGGCTGGAGGAGGTTACAGAGATAGGGAGGGTTGTAGGGGCTGGAGGAGGTTACAAAGATAGGGAGGGGTGTAGGGACTGGAGGAGGTTACTGGGATTGGGAGGGATATATGGGTTGGAGGAGGTTAGAGATAGGGAGGGGTGTAGGGGCTGGTTGAGGTTACAGAGATAAGGAGGGTTGTAGGGATCGAGGTGGCTACAGAGATAGGGAGTGGTGTAGGGGCTGGAATAGGTTCCTGAGATAGGGAGGGTTGTAGGTGCTGTAGGTTACAGAGATAGGGAGGGATGTAGGGGCTGGAGGAGGTTACAGAGATTGGGAGGTGTGTAGGGGCAAGAGGAGGTTACAGGGATAGGGAGGGTTGTAGTGGGCTGGAGAAGGTTACAGAGATAGGGAGTATTGTAGGGGCTGGAGGAGGTTACAGAGATAGGGAGGGTTGTAGGGGCTGGAGGTAGTTACAGAGATAGGGAGTATTGTAGGGGCTGGAGGAGGTTACAGAGATAGGGAGGGGTGTAGGGGCTGGAGGAGGTTACAGAGATAGGGAGGGTTGTAGGGGCTGGAGGAGGTGACAGAGATAGGGAGGGTTGTAGGGGCTGGAGGAGGTTACAGAGATAGGGAGGGTTGTAGGGGCTGGAGGAATTTACAGGGATAGGGAGGGGTGTAGGGGCTGGAGGAGGTTACAGAGATAGGGAGGGGTGTAGGGGCTGGAGGAGGTTACAGAGATAGGGAGGGTTGTAGGGGCTGGAGGGGTTCAAGAGATAGGGAGGGGTGTAGGGGCTTTAAGATGTTACAGACATATGGAGGGTTGTAGGGGCTTAAGGAGGTTACAGAGATAGGGAGGGGTGTTGGGGCTGGAGGAGATAACAGAGATAGGGAGGGTGTAGGGGCTGGAGGAGGTTACAGAGATAGGGAGGGTGTAGGGGCTGGAGGAGGTTACAGAGACAGGGAGGGGTGTAGCGGCTGGAGGAGGTTACAGAGATAGGGAGGGGTGTAGGGGCTGGAGGAGGTTACAGAGATAGGGAGGGGTGTAGGGGCTGGAGGAGGTTACAGAGACAGGGAGGGGTGTAGGGGCTGGAGGAGGTTACAGAGATAGGGAGGGTTGGAGGGGCTGGAGGGGTTTACAAAGATATAGGGAGGGTTGTAGGGGCTCGAGGAGGTTACAGAGATAGGGAGGGGTGTAGGGGCTGGAGGAGGTTACAGAGATAGGGAGGGGTGTAGGGGCTGGAGGAGGTTACAGAGATAGGGAGGGTTGTAGGGGCTGGATGAGGTTACAGAGATAGGGAGGGTTGTAGGGGCTGGAGGAGGTTACAGAGATAGGGAGGGCTGTCGGGGCTGGAGAAGGTTACAGAGATAGGGAGGGTTGTAGGGGCTGGAGGAGGTTACAGAGATATTGAGGGGTGTAGTGTATGGAGGAGGTTACAGAGATAGGGAGGAATGTAGGGGCTGGAGGAGGTGACAGAGATAGGGAGGGTTGTAGGGGCTGGCGAAGGTTACAGAGATAGGGAGGGCTGGAGGAGGTTACAGAGATAGGGAGGGTTGTAGGGGCTGGAGGAGGTTACAAAGATAGGGAGGGGTGTAGGGGCTGGAGGAGGTTACTGGGATTGGGAGGGATATATGGGTTGGAGGAGGTTAGAGATAGGGAGGGGTGTAGGGGCTGGTTGAGGTTACAGAGATAAGGAGGGTTGTAGGGATCGAGGTGGCTACAGAGATAGGGAGTGGTGTAGGGGCTGGAATAGGTTCCTGAGATTGGGAGGGTTGTAGGTGCTGTAGGTTACAGAGATAGGGAGGGATGTAGGGGCTGGAGGAGGTTACAGAGATAGGGAGGTGTGTAGGGGCAAGAGGAGGTTACAGGGATAGGGAGGGTTGTAGTGGGCTGGAGAAGGTTACAGAGATAGGGAGTATTGTAGGGGCTGGAGGAGGTTACAGAGATAGGGAGGGTTGTAGGGGCTGGCGGTAGTTACAGAGATAGGGAGTATTGTAGGGGCTGGAGGAGGTTACAGAGATAGGGAGGGTTGTAGGAGTTGGAGGTGGTTACAGAGATAGGGAGGGGTGTAGGGGGCTGGAGGAGGTTACAGAGATAGGGAGGGGTGTAGGGGCTGGAGGAATTTACAGGGATAGGGAGGGGTGTAGGGGCTGGAGGAGGTTACAGAGATAGGGAGGGGTGTAGGGGCTGGAGGAGGTTACAGAGATAGGGAGGGTTGTAGGGGCTGGAGGGGTTCAAGAGATAGGGAGGGGTGTAGGGGCTTTAAGATGTTACAGACATATGGAGGGTTGTAGGGGCTTAAGGAGGTTACAGAGATAGGGAGGGGTGTAGGGGCTGGAGGAGGTTACAGAGATAGGGAGGGGTGTAGGGGCTGGAGGAGGTTACAGAGATAGGGTGTGTTGTCGGGGCTGGAGAAGGTTACAGAGATAGGGAGGGTTGTAGGGGCTGGAGGAGGTGACAGAGATAGGGAGGGTTGTAGGGGCTGGTGGAGGTGACAGAGATAGGGAGGGGTGTAGGGGACTGGAGGAGTTTACAGAGATAGGGAGGGTTGCAGGGGCTCAAGAAGGTTACAGAGATAGGGAGGGGTGTAGCGGCTGGAGGAGGTTACAGAAATAGGGAGGGGTGTCGGGGCTGGAGGAGGTGACAGAGATAGGGAGGGGCGAAGGGGCTGGGGGAGGTTACAGAGAGAGTGAGGGTTGCAGGGGCTTAAGGAGTTTACAGAGATAGGGAGGGGTGTAGGGGCTGGAGGAGGTTACAGAGATACGGAGGGGTGTAGGGGCTGGAGGATGTTACAGAGATAGGGGAGGGGAGTAGGGGCTTGAGGAGGTTACAGAGATAGGGAGGGTTGGAAGGGCTAGAGGAGGTTACAGAGATAGGGAGGGCTGTAGGGGCTGGAGGAGGTTACAGAGATAGTGAGGGTTATAGGGGCTGGATGAGGTTACTGGGATAGGGAGGGGTGTAGGGGCTGGAGGTGGTTACAGAGATAGTGAGGGGTGTAGGGGCTGGAGGAATTTACAGGGATAGGGAGGGGTGTAGGGGCTGGAGGAGGTTACAGAGATAGGGAGGGGTGTAGGGGCTGGAGGAGGTTACAGAGATAGGGAGGGTTGTAGGGGCTGGAGGGGTTCAAGAGATAGGGAGGGGTGTAGGGGCTTTAAGATGTTACAGACATATGGAGGGTTGTAGGGGCTTAAGGAGGTTACAGAGATAGGGAGGGGTGTAGGGGCTGGAGGAGGTTACAGAGATAGGGAGGGGTGTAGGGGCTGGAGGAGGTTACAGAGATAGGGAGTGTTGTCGGGGCTGGAGAAGGTTACAGAGATAGGGAGGGTTGTAGGGGCTGGAGGAGGTGACAGAGATAGGGAGGGTTGTAGGGGCTGGTGGAGGTGACAGAGATAGGGAGGGGTGTAGGGGACTGGAGGAGTTTACAGAGATAGGGAGGGTTGCAGGGGCTCAAGAAGGTTACAGAGATAGGGAGGGGTGTAGCGGCTGGAGGAGGTTACAGAAATAGGGAGGGGTGTCGGGGCTGGAGGAGGTGACAGAGATAGGGAGGGGCGAAGGGGCTGGGGGAGGTTACAGAGAGAGTGAGGGTTGCAGGGGCTTAAGGAGTTTACAGAGATAGGGAGGGGTGTAGGGGCTGGAGGAGGTTACAGAGATACGGAGGGGTGTAGGGGCTGGAGGATGTTACAGAGATAGGGGAGGGGAGTAGGGGCTTGAGGAGGTTACAGAGATAGGGAGGGTTGGAAGGGCTAGAGGAGGTTACAGAGATAGGGAGGGCTGTAGGGGCTGGAGGAGGTTACAGAGATAGTGAGGGTTATAGGGGCTGGATGAGGTTACTGGGATAGGGAGGGGTGTAGGGGCTGGAGGTGGTTACAGAGATAGTGAGGGGTGTAGGGGCTGGAGGAGGTTACAGAGATAGGGAGGGGTGTAGGAGCTGGAGGAGTTTGCAGAGAAAGGGAGGGTTGTAGCGTCTGGAGGGGTTCAAGAGATAGGGAGGGTTGTAGGGACTGGAGGGGTTCAAGAGATAAGGAGGGGTGTAGGGGCTGGAGGAGGTTACAGAGATAGGGAGGGGTGTAGGGGCTGGAGGAGGTTACAGAGATAGGGAGGGTTGTAGGGGCTGGATGAGGTTACAGAGATAGGGAGGGTTGTAGGGGCTGGAGGAGGTTACAGAGATAGGGAGTGTTGTCAGGGCTGGAGAAGGTTACAGAGATAGGGAGGGTTGTAGGGGCTGGAGGAGGTTACAGAGATAGGGAGGGGTGTAGGGTATGGAGGAGGTTACAGTGATAGGGAGGGGTGTAGGGGCTGGAGGAGGTTACAGAGATAGGGAGTGGTGTAGGGGCTGGAGGAGATAACAGAGATAGGGAGGGTGTAGGGGCTGGAGGAGGTTACAGAGATAGGGAGGGTGTAGGGGCTGGAGGAGGTTACAGAGATAGGGAGGGGTGTAGCGGCTGGAGGAGGTTACAGAGACAGGGAGGGGTGTAGGGGCTGGAGGAGGTTACAGAGATAAGGAGGGTTGTAGGGGCTGGAGGGGTTTACAAAGATATAGGGAGGGTTGTAGGGGCTCGAGGAGGTTACAGAGATAGGGAGGGGTGTAGGGGCTGGAGGAGGTTACAGAGATAGGGAGGGGTGTAGGGGCTGGAGGAGGTTACAGAGATAGGGAGGGTTGTAGGGGCTGGATGAGGTTACAGAGATAGGGAGGGTTGTAGGGGCTGGAGGAGGTTACAGAGATAGGGAGTGTTGTCGGGGCTGGAGAAGGTTACAGAGATAGGGAGGGTTGTAGGGGCTGGAGGAGGTTACAGAGATATTGAGGGGTGTAGTGTATGGAGGAGGTTACAGAGATAGGGAGGAATGTAGGGGCTGGAGGAGGTGACAGAGATAGGGAGGGTTGTAGGGGCTGGCGAAGGTTTCAGAGATAGGGAGGGGTGTAGGGGCTGGAGGAGGTTACAAAGATAGGGAGGGGTGTAGGGGCTGGAGGAGGTTACTGGGATTGGGAGGGATATATGGGTTGGAGGAGGTTAGAGATAGGGAGGGGTGTAGGGGCTGGTTGAGGTTACAGAGATAAGGAGGGTTGTAGGGATCGAGGTGGCTACAGAGATAGGGAGTGGTGTAGGGGCTGGAATAGGTTCCTGAGATAGGGAGGGGTGTAGGGGCTGGAGGAGGTTACAGAGATAGGGAGGTGTGTAGGGGCAAGAGGAGGTTACAGGGATAGGGAGGGTTGTAGTGGGCTGGAGAAGGTTACAGAGATAGGGAGTATTGTAGGGGCTGGAGGAGGTTACAGAGATAGGGAGGGTTGTAGGGGCTGGAGGTAGTTACAGAGATAGGGAGTATTGTAGGGGCTGGAGGAGGTTACAGAGATAGGGAGGGTTGTAGGAGTTGGAGGTGGTTACAGAGATAGGGAGGGGTGTAGGGGCTGGAGGAGGTTACAGATATAGGGAGGGGTGTAGGGGCTGGAGGTGGTTACAGCGATAGGGTGGGTTGTAGGGGCTGGAGGAATTTACAGGGATAGGGAGGGGTGTAGGGGCTGGAGGAGGTTACAGAGATAGGGAGGGGTGTAGGGGCTGGAGGAGGTTACAGAGATAGGGAGGGTTGTAGGGGCTGGAGGGGTTCAAGAGATAGGGAGGGGTTTAGGGGCTTTAAGATGTTACAGAGATATGGAGGGTTGTAGGGGCTTAAGGAGGTTACAGAGATAGGGAGGGGTGTAGGGGCTGGAGGAGGTTACAGAGATAGGGTGGGGTGTAGGGGCTGGAGGAGGTTACAGAGATAGGGAGTGTTGTCGGGGCTGGAGAAGGTTACAGAGATAGGGAGGGTTGTAGGGGCTGGAGGAGGTGACAGAGATAGGGAGGGTTGTAGGGGCTGGAGGAGGTGACAGAGATAGGGAGGGGTGTAGGGGACTGGAGGAGTTTACAGAGATAGGGAGCGTTGCAGGTGCTCAAGAAGGTTACAGAGATAGGGAGGGGTGTAGCGGCTGGAGGAGGTTACAGAAATAGGGAGGGGTGTCGGGGCTGGAGGAGGTGACAGAGATAGGGAGGGGTGAAGGGGCTGGGGGAGGTTACAGAGATAGGGAGGGGTGTAGGGGCTTTAAGATGTTACAGAGATATGGAGGGTTGTAGGTGCTTAAGGAGGTTACAGAGATAGGGAGGGGTGTAGGGGCTGGAGGAGGTTACAGAGATACGGAGGGGTGTAGGGGCTGGAGGAGGTTACAGAGATAGGGGAGGGGAGTAGGGGCTTGATGAGGTTACAGAGAGGGAGGGTTGGAAGGGCTAGAGGAGGTTACAGAGATAGGGAGGGCTGTAGGGGCTGGAGGAGGTTACAGAGATAGTGAGGGTTATAGGGGCTGGATGAGGTTACTGGGATAGGGAGGGGTGTAGGGGCTGGAGGTGGTTACAGAGATAGTGAGGGTTGTAGGGGCTGGAGGAGGTTACAGATAGGGAGGATGTAGGGGCTGGAGGAGGTTACTGGGATAGGGAGGGATGTATGGGCTGGAGGAGTTTAGAGATAGGGATGGCTGGTGGAGGTTACAGAGACTGCGAGGTGTGTAGAGGCTGGAAGATGTTAGAGGGATAGGGCGGGTTGTAGCGGCTGGAGGAGGTTACAGAGATAGGGAGGCTTGTAGGGGCTGGAGGAGGTTACAGAGATAGGGAGGGTTGTAGGGGCTGGAGGACGTAACAGAGATAGGGAGGGCTGTAGGGGCTGGAGGAGGTTACAGAGATAGGGAGGGGTGTAGGGGCTGGAGGAGGTTACTGGGATTGGGAGGGATATATGGGTTGGACGAGGTTAGAGATAGGGAGGGGTGTAGGGGCTGGTTGATGTTACAGAGATAAGGAGGGTTGTAGGGATCGAGGTGGCTACAGAGATAGGGAGTGGTGTAGGGGCTGGAGTAGGTTCCTGAGATAGGGAGGGTTGTAGGTGCTGTAGGTTACAGAGATAGGGAGGGATGTAGGGGCTGGAGGAGGTTACAGAGATAGGGAGGGTTGTAGGGGCTGGAGGTAGTTACAGAGATAGGGAGGTGTGTAGGGGCAAGAGGAGGTTACAGGGATAGGGAGGGTTGTAGTGGGCTGGAGAAGGTTACAGAGATAGGGAGTATTGTAGGGGCTGGAGGAGGTTACAGAGATAGGGATGGGTGTAGGGGCTGGAGGAGGTTACAGAGATAGGGAGGGTTGTAGGAGTTGGAGGTGGTTACAGAGATAGGGAGGGGTGTAGGGGGCTGGAGGAGGTTACAGAGATAGGGAGGGGTGTAGGGGGCTGGAGGAGGTTACAGAGATAGGGAGGGGTGTAGGAGCTGGAGGAGGTTACAGATATAGGGAGGGGTGTAGGGGCTGGAGGAGGTTACAGAGATAGGGAGGGTTGTAGGTGCTGGAGGAATTTACAGGGATAGGGAGGGGTGTAGGGACTGGAGGAGGTTACAGAGATAGGGAGGGTTGTAGGGGCTGGAGGGGTTCAAGAGATAGGGAGGGGTGTAGGGGCTTTAAGATGTTACAGAGATATGGAGGGTTGTAGGGGCTTAAGGAGGTTCCAGAGATAGGGAGGGGTGTAGGGGGCTGGAGGAGGTTACAGAGATAGGGTGGTGTGTAGGGGGCTGGAGGAGGTTCCAGAGATAGGGAGGGGTGTAGTGGCTGGAGGAGGTTACAGAGATAGGGAGGGGTGTAGTGGCTAGAGGAGGTTACAGAGATAGGGAGGGCTGTAGGGGCTGGAGGAGGTTACAGAGATAGGGAGGGTTGTAGGGGCTGGAGGGGTTCAAGAGATAGGGAGGGGTGTAGGGGCTTTAAGATGTTACAGACATATGGAGGGTTGTAGGGGCTTAAGGAGGTTACAGAGATAGGGAGGGGTGTAGGGGCTGGAGGAGGTTACAGAGATAGGGAGGGGTGTAGGGGCTGGAGGAGGTTACAGAGATAGGGAGTGTTGTCGGGGCTGGAGAAGGTTACAGAGATAGGGAGGGTTGTAGGGGCTGGAGGAGGTGACAGAGATAGGGAGGGTTGTAGGGGCTGGTGGAGGTGACAGAGATAGGGAGGGGTGTAGGGGACTGGAGGAGTTTACAGAGATAGGGAGGGTTGCAGGGGCTCAAGAAGGTTACAGAGATAGGGAGGGGTGTAGCGGCTGGAGGAGGTTACAGAAATAGGGAGGGGTGTCGGGGCTGGAGGAGGTGACAGAGATAGGGAGGGGCGAAGGGGCTGGGGGAGGTTACAGAGAGAGTGAGGGTTGCAGGGGCTTAAGGAGTTTACAGAGATAGGGAGGGGTGTAGGGGCTGGAGGAGGTTACAGAGATACGGAGGGGTGTAGGGGCTGGAGGATGTTACAGAGATAGGGGAGGGGAGTAGGGGCTTGAGGAGGTTACAGAGATAGGGAGGGTTGGAAGGGCTAGAGGAGGTTACAGAGATAGGGAGGGCTGTAGGGGCTGGAGGAGGTTACAGAGATAGTGAGGGTTATAGGGGCTGGATGAGGTTACTGGGATAGGGAGGGGTGTAGGGGCTGGAGGTGGTTACAGAGATAGTGAGGGGTGTAGGGGCTGGAGGAGGTTACAGAGATAGGGAGGGGTGTAGGAGCTGGAGGAGTTTGCAGAGAAAGGGAGGGTTGTAGCGTCTGGAGGGGTTCAAGAGATAGGGAGGGTTGTAGGGACTGGAGGGGTTCAAGAGATAAGGAGGGGTGTAGGGGCTGGAGGAGGTTACAGAGATAGGGAGGGGTGTAGGGGCTGGAGGAGGTTACAGAGATAGGGAGGGTTGTAGGGGCTGGAGGAGGTTACAGAGATAGGGAGGGTTGTAGGGGCTGGAGGAGGTTACAGAGATAGGGAGTGTTGTCAGGGCTGGAGAAGGTTACAGAGATAGGGAGGGTTGTAGGGGCTGGAGGAGATTACAGAGATAAGGAGGGTTGTAAGGGCTGGAGGAGGTTACAGAGATTTGGAGGTTTGTAGGTGATGGAGGAGGATACATAGATAGGGAGTGGTGTAGGTGCGGGAGGAGAGTACAGAGTTAGGGACAATGTAGGGGCTGGAGGAGGTTACAGAGATAGGGAGGGTGTAGGGGCTGGAGGAGGTTACAGAGATAGGGAGGGGTGTAGGGGCAGTAGGAGGTTACAGAGATAGGGAGGGGTGTAGGGGCTGGAGGAGGTTACAGAGATAAGGAGGGTTGTAGGGGCTGGAGGGGTTTACAAAGATATAGGGAGGGTTGTAGGGGCTCGAGGAGGTTACAGAGATAGGGAGGGGTGTAGGGGCTGGAGGAGGTTACAGAGATAGGGAGGGGTGTAGGGGCTGGAGGAGGTTACAGAGATAGGGAGGGGTGTAGGGGCTGGAGGAGGTTACAGAGATAGGGAGTGGTGTAGGGACTGGAAGTATTTACAGAGATTGGCAGTGTTGTCTGGGCTGGAGAATGTTACAGAGATAGGGAGGGTTGTAGGGGCTGGAGGAGGTTACAGAGATATTGAGGGGTGTAGTGTATGGAGGAGGTTACAGAGATAGGGAGGAATGTAGGGGCTGGAGGAGGTGACAGAGATAGGGAGGGTTGTAGGGGCTGGCGAAGGTTTCAGAGATAGGGAGGGGTGTAGGGGCTGGAGGAGGTTACAAAGATAGGGAGGGGTGTAGGGGCTGGAGGAGGTTACTGGGATTGGGAGGGATATATGGGTTGGAGGAGGTTAGAGATAGGGAGGGGTGTAGGGGCTGGTTGAGGTTACAGAGATAAGGAGGGTTGTAGGGATCGAGGTGGCTACAGAGATAGGGAGTGGTGTAGGGGCTGGAATAGGTTCCTGAGATAGGGAGGGGTGTAGGGGCTGGAGGAGGTTACAGAGATAGGGAGGTGTGTAGGGGCAAGAGGAGGTTACAGGGATAGGGAGGGTTGTAGTGGGCTGGAGAAGGTTACAGAGATAGGGAGTATTGTAGGGGCTGGAGGAGGTTACAGAGATAGGGAGGGTTGTAGGGGCTGGAGGTAGTTACAGAGATAGGGAGTATTGTAGGGGCTGGAGGAGGTTACAGAGATAGGGAGGGTTGTAGGAGTTGGAGGTGGTTACAGAGATAGGGAGGGGTGTAGGGGCTGGAGGAGGTTACAGATATAGGGAGGGGTGTAGGGGCTGGAGGTGGTTACAGCGATAGGGTGGGTTGTAGGGGCTGGAGGAATTTACAGGGATAGGGAGGGGTGTAGGGGCTGGAGGAGGTTACAGAGATAGGGAGGGTGTAGGGGCTGGAGGAGGTTACAGAGATAGGGAGGGTTGTAGGGGCTGGAGGGGTTCAAGAGATAGGGAGGGGTTTAGGGGCTTTAAGATGTTACAGAGATATGGAGGGTTGTAGGGGCTTAAGGAGGTTACAGAGATAGGGAGGGTTGTAGGGGCTGGAGGAGGTTACAGAGATAGGGAGGGGTGTAGGGGCTGGAGGAGGTTACAGAGATAGGGAGTGTTGTCGGGGCTGGAGAAGGTTACAGAGATAGGGAGGGTTGTAGGGGCTGGAGGAGGTGACAGAGATAGGGAGGGTTGTAGGGGCTGGAGGAGGTGACAGAGATAGGGAGGGGTGTAGGGGACTGGAGGAGTTTACAGAGATAGGGAGCGTTGCAGGGGCTCAAGAAGGTTACAGAGATAGGGAGGGGTGTAGCGGCTGGAGGAGGTTACAGAAATAGGGAGGGGTGTCGGGGCTGGAGGAGGTGACAGAGATAGGGAGGGGTGAAGGGGCTGGGGGAGGTTACAGAGATAGGGAGGGGTGTAGGGGCTTTAAGATGTTACAGAGATATGGAGGGTTGTAGGTGCTTAAGGAGGTTACAGAGATAGGGAGGGGTGTAGGGGCTGGAGGAGGTTACAGAGATACGGAGGGGTGTAGGGGCTGGAGGAGGTTACAGAGATAGGGGAGGGGAGTAGGGGCTTGATGAGGTTACAGAGAGGGAGGGTTGGAAGGGCTAGAGGAGGTTACAGAGATAGGGAGGGCTGTAGGGGCTGGAGGAGGTTACAGAGATAGTGAGGGTTATAGGGGCTGGATGAGGTTACTGGGATAGGGAGGGGTGTAGGGGCTGGAGGTGGTTACAGAGATAGTGAGGGTTGTAGGGGCTGGAGGAGGTTACAGATAGGGAGGATGTAGGGGCTGGAGGAGGTTACTGGGATAGGGAGGGATGTATGGGCTGGAGGAGTTTAGAGATAGGGATGGCTGGTGGAGGTTACAGAGACTGCGAGGTGTGTAGAGGCTGGAAGATGTTAGAGGGATAGGGCGGGTTGTAGCGGCTGGAGGAGGTTACAGAGATAGGGAGGCTTGTAGGGGCTGGAGGAGGTTACAGAGATAGGGAGGGTTGTAGGGGCTGGAGGACGTAACAGAGATAGGGAGGGCTGTAGGGGCTGGAGGAGGTTACAGAGATAGGGAGGGGTGTAGGGGCTGGAGGAGGTTACTGGGATTGGGAGGGATATATGGGTTGGACGAGGTTAGAGATAGGGAGGGGTGTAGGGGCTGGTTGATGTTACAGAGATAAGGAGGGTTGTAGGGATCGAGGTGGCTACAGAGATAGGGAGTGGTGTAGGGGCTGGAGTAGGTTCCTGAGATAGGGAGGGTTGTAGGTGCTGTAGGTTACAGAGATAGGGAGGGATGTAGGGGCTGGAGGAGGTTACAGAGATAGGGAGGGTTGTAGGGGCTGGAGGTAGTTACAGAGATAGGGAGGTGTGTAGGGGCAAGAGGAGGTTACAGGGATAGGGAGGGTTGTAGTGGGCTGGAGAAGGTTACAGAGATAGGGAGTATTGTAGGGGCTGGAGGAGGTTACAGAGATAGGGATGGGTGTAGGGGCTGGAGGAGGTTACAGAGATAGGGAGGGTTGTAGGAGTTGGAGGTGGTTACAGAGATAGGGAGGGGTGTAGGGGGCTGGAGGAGGTTACAGAGATAGGGAGGGGTGTAGGGGGCTGGAGGAGGTTACAGAGATAGGGAGGGGTGTAGGTGCTGGAGGAGGTTACAGATATAGGGAGGGGTGTAGGGGCTGGAGGAGGTTACAGAGATAGGGAGGGTTGTAGGGGCTGGAGGAATTTACAGGGATAGGGAGGGGTGTAGGGACTGGAGGAGGTTACAGAGATAGGGAGGGTTGTAGGGGCTGGAGGGGTTCAAGAGATAGGGAGGGGTGTAGGGGCTTTAAGATGTTACAGAGATATGGAGGGTTGTAGGGGCTTAAGGAGGTTCCAGAGATAGGGAGGGGTGTAGGGGGCTGGAGGAGGTTACAGAGATAGGGTGGTGTGTAGGGGGCTGGAGGAGGTTCCAGAGATAGGGAGGGGTGTAGTGGCTGGAGGAGGTTACAGAGATAGGGAGGGGTGTAGTGGCTAGAGGAGGTTACAGAGATAGGGAGGGCTGTAGGGGCTGGAGGAGGTTACAGAGATAGGGAGGGGTGTAGTGGCTAGAGGAGGTTACAGAGATAGGGAGGGCTGTAGGGGCTGGAGGAGGTTACAGAGATAGGGAGGGTTGTAGGGGCTGGAGGAGGTTACAGAGATAGGGAGGGCTGTAGGGGCTGGAGGAGGTTACAGAGATGGGGAGGACTGGAGGGGGTTACAGAGATATGGAGGGTTATAGGGGCTGGATGAGGTTACTGGGATAGGGAGGGGTGTAGGGGCTGGAGGTGGTTACAGAGATAGTGAGGGTTGTAGGGGCTGGAGGAGGTTACTGGGATAGGGAGGTATGTAGGGGCTGGAGGAGGTTACAGAGATAGGGAGGGGTGTAGGGGCTGGAGGAGGTTACTGGGATAGGGAGGTATGTAGGGGCTGGAGGAGGTTACAGAGATAGGGAGGGGTGTAGGGGCTGGAGGAGATTTCCGAGATAGGGAGGGTTGTAGGGGCTGGAGCAATTTACAAGGATAGGTTGGGGTGTAGGGGCTGGAGGAGGTTACAGAGATAGGGATCATTGTAGGGGCTGGATGAGGTTACTGGGATAGTGAGGGATGTTTGGGCTGGAGGAGGTTAGAGATAGGGAGGGCTGGAGGGGGTTACAGAGATAGGGAGGGGTGTAGCGGCTGGAGGAGGTTACAGAGATAGGGAGGGTTGTAGGGGCTGGAGGAGGTTACAGAGATAGGGAGGGTTGTAGGGGCTGGAGGACGTAACAGAGATAGGGAGGGCTGTAGGGGCTGGAGGAGGTTACAGAGATAGGGAGGGGTGTAGGGGCTGGAGGAGGTTACTGGGATTGGGAGGGATATATGGGTTGGACGAGGTTAGAGATAGGGAGGGGTGTAGGGCCTGGAGGAGGTTACAGAGAAAGGGAGGGTTGTAGGGTCTGGAGGGGTTCAAGAGATAGGGAGGGTTGTAGGGGCTGGAGGGGTTCAAGAGATAGGGAGGGGTGTAGGGGCTGGAGCAGGTTACAGCTATAGGGAGGGGTGTAGGGGCTGGAGGAGGTTACAGAGATAGGGAGGGGTGTAGGGGCTGGAGGAGGTTACAGAGATAGGGAGGGTTGTAGGGGCTGGATGAGGTTACAGAGATTGGGAGGGTTGTAGGGGCTGGAGGAGGTTACAGAGATAGGGAGGGGTGTAGGGTATGGAGGAGGTTACAGTGATAGGGAGGGGTGTAGGGGCTGGAGGAGGTGACAGAGATAGGGAGGGTTGTAGGGGCTGGCGAAGGTTACAGAGATAGGGAGGGCTGGAGGAGGTTACAGAGATAGGGAGGGTTGTAGGGGCTGGAGGAGGTTACAAAGATAGGGAGGGGTGTAGGGGCAAGAGGAGGTTACAGGGATAGGGAGGGTTGTAGTGGGCTGGAGAAGGTTACAGAGATAGGGAGTATTGTAGGGGCTGGAGGAGGTTACAGAGATAGGGAGGGTTGTAGGGGCTGGAGGTAGTTACAGAGATAGGGAGTATTGTAGGGGCTGGAGGAGGTTACAGAGATAGGGAGGGTTGTAGGAGTTCGAGGTGGTTACAGAGATAGGGAGGGGTGTAGGGGGCTGGAGGAGGTTACAGAGATAGGGAGGGGTGTAGGGGCTGGAGGAGGTTACAGATATAGGGAGGGGTGTAGGGGCTGGAGGAGGTTACAGCGATAGGGAGGGTTGTAGGGGCTGGAGGAATTTACAGGGATAGGGAGGGGTGTAGGGGCTGGAGGAGGTTACAGAGATAGGGAGGGGTGTAGGGGCTGGAGGAGGTTACAGAGATAGGGAGGGTTGTAGGGGCTGGAGGGGTTCAAGAGATAGGGAGGGGTTTAGGGGCTTTAAGATATTACAGAGATATGGAGGGTTGTAGGGGCTTAAGGAGGTTACAGAGATAGGGAGGGGTGTAGGGGCTGGAGGAGGTTACAGAGATAGGGAGGGGTGTAGGGGCTGGAGGAGGTTACAGAGATAGGGAGTGTTGTCGGGGCTGGAGAAGGTTACAGAGATAGGGAGGGTTGTAGGGGCTGGAGGAGGTGACAGAGATAGGGAGGGTTGTAGGGGCTGGAGGAGGTGACAGAGATAGGGAGGGGTGTAGGGGACTGGAGGAGTTTACAGAGATAGGGAGCGTTGCAGGGGCTCAAGAAGGTTACAGAGATAGGGAGGGGTGTAGCGGCTGGAGGAGGTTACAGAAATAGGGAGGGGTGTCGGGGCTGGAGGAGGTGACAGAGATAGGGAGGGGTGTAGGGGCTTTAAGATGTTACAGAGATATGGAGGGTTATAGGCGCTTAAGGAGGTTACAGAGATAGGGAGGGGTGTAGGGGCTGGAGGAGGTTACAGAGATACGGAGGGGTGTAGGGGCTGGAGGAGGTTACAGAGATAGGGGAGGGGAGTAGGGGCTTGATGAGGTTACAGAGAGGGAGGGTTGGAAGGGCTAGAGGAGGTTACAGAGATAGGGAGGGCTGTAGGGGCTGGAGGAGGTTACAGAGATAGTGAGGGTTATAGGGGCTGGATGAGGTTACTGGGATAGGGAGGGGTGTAGGGGCTGGAGGTGGTTACAGAGATAGTGAGGGTTGTAGGGGCTGGAGGAGGTTAGAGATAGGGAGGATGTAGGGGCTGGAGGAGGTTACTGGGATAGGGAGGGATGTATGGGCTGGAGGAGTTTAGAGATAGGGATGGCTGGTGGAGGTTACAGAGACTGCGAGGTGTGTAGAGGCTGGAAGATGTTAGAGGGATAGGGCGGGTTGTAGCGGCTGGAGGAGGTTACAGAGATAGGGAGGCTTGTAGGGGCTGGAGGAGGTTACAGAGATAGGGAGGGTTGTAGGGGCTGGAGGACGTAACAGAGATAGGGAGGGCTGTAGGGGCTGGAGGAGGTTACAGAGATAGGGAGGGGTGTAGGGGCTGGAGGAGGTTACTGGGATTGGGAGGAATATATGGGTTGGACGAGGTTAGAGATAGGGAGGGGTGTAGGGGCTGGTTGATGTTACAGAGATAAGGAGGGTTGTAGGGATCGAGGTGGCTACAGAGATAGGGAGTGGTGTAGGGGCTGGAGTAGGTTCCTGAGATAGGGAGGGTTGTAGGTGCTGTAGGTTACAGAGATAGGGAGGGATGTAGGGGCTGGAGGAGGTTACAGAGATAGGGAGGGTTGTAGGGGCTGGAGGTAGTTACAGAGATAGGGAGGTGTGTAGGGGCAAGAGGAGGTTACAGGGATAGGGAGGGTTGTAGTGGGCTGGAGAAGGTTACAGAGATAGGGAGTATTGTAGGGGCTGGAGGAGGTTACAGAGATAGGGAGGGTTGTAGGGGCTGGAGGTAGTTACAGAGACAGGGAGTATTGTAGGGGCTGGAGGAGGTTACAGAGATAGGGATGGGTGTAGGGGCTGGAGGAGGTTACAGAGATAGGGAGGGTTGTAGGAGTTGGAGGTGGTTACAGAGATAGGGAGGGGTGTAGGGGGCTGGAGGAGGTTACAGAGATAGGGAGGGGTGTAGGGGGCTGGAGGAGGTTACAGAGATAGGGAGGGGTGTAGGTGCTGGAGGAGGTTACAGATATAGGGAGGGGTGTAGGGGCTGGAGGAGGTTACAGAGATAGGGAGGGTTGTAGGGGCTGGAGGAATTTACAGGGATAGGGAGGGGTGTAGGGACTGGAGGAGGTTACAGAGATAGGGAGGGTTGTAGGGGCTGGAGGGGTTCAAGAGATAGGGAGGGGTGTAGGGGCTTTAAGATGTTACAGAGATATGGAGGGTTGTAGGGGCTTAAGGAGGTTCCAGAGATAGGGAGGGGTGTAGGGGGCTGGTGGAGGTTACAGAGATAGGGTGGTGTGTAGGGGGCTGGAGGAGGTTCCAGAGATAGGGAGGGGTGTAGTGGCTGGAGGAGGTTACAGAGATAGGGAGGGGTGTAGTGGCTAGAGGAGGTTACAGAGATAGGGAGGGCTGTAGGGGCTGGAGGAGGTTACAGAGATAGGGAGGGGTGTAGTGGCTAGAGGAGGTTACAGAGATAGGGAGGGCTGTAGGGGCTGGAGGAGGTTACAGAGATAGGGAGGGTTGTAGGGGCTGGAGGAGGTTACAGAGATAGGGAGGGCTGTACGGGCTGGAGGAGGTTACAGAGATAGGGAGGGCTGTAGGGGCTGGAGGAGGTTACAGAGATGGGGAGGACTGGAGGGGGTTACAGAGATATGGAGGGTTATAGGGGCTGGATGAGGTTACTGGGATAGGGAGGGGTGTAGGGGCTGGAGGTGGTTACAGAGATAGTGAGGGTTGTAGGGGCTGGAGGAGGTTACTGGGATAGGGAGGTATGTAGGGGCTGGAGGAGGTTACAGAGATAGGGAGGGGTGTAGGGGCTGGAGGAGGTTACTGGGATAGGGAGGTATGTAGGGGCTGGAGGAGGTTACAGAGATAGGGATCATTGTAGGGGCTGGATGAGGTTACTGGGATAGTGAGGGATGTTTGGGCTGGAGGAGGTTAGAGATAGGGAGGGCTGGAGGGGGTTACAGAGATAGGGAGGGGTGTAGCGGCTGGAGGAGGTTACAGAGATAGGGAGGGTTGTAGGGGCTGGAGGAGGTTACAGAGATAGGGAGGGTTGTAGGGGCTGGAGGACGTAACAGAGATAGGGAGGGCTGTAGGGGCTGGAGGAGGTTACAGAGATAGGGAGGGGTGTAGGGGCTGGAGGAGGTTACTGGGATTGGGAGGGATATATGGGTTGGACGAGGTTAGAGATAGGGAGGGGTGTAGGGGCTGGAGGAGGTTACTGGGATAGTGAGGGATGTTTGGGCTGGAGGAGGTGAGAGATAGGGAGGGCTGCAGTGTGTTAAAGAGATAGGGAGGTATGTATGGGCTGGAAGAGGTAAGAGATAGGGAGGGCTGGAGGGGGTTACAGGGATAGGGAGGGTTGTAGGGGCTGGAGGAGGTTACAGAGATAGGGAGGGATGTAGGGGCTGGAGGAGGTTACAGAGATAGGGAGGGGTGTAGGGGCTGGAGGGTGTTACAGGGATAGGGAGGGGTGAAAGGGGCTGGAGGTGATTACAAAAATAGGGAGGGTTGGAAGGGCCAGAGGAGGTTACAGAGATAGGGAGAGTTGTAGGGACTGGAGGAGGTTACAGAGATAGGGAGGGGTCTAGGGGCTGGCGGAGGTTACAGAGATAGGGAGGGCTGGAGGAGGTTACAGAGATAGGGAGGGGTGTATGGGCTGGAGGAGGTTACAGAGATAGGAAGGGTTGTAGGGGCTTGAGGAGGTTACAGAGATAGGGAGGGGTGTATGGGCTGGAGGAGGTTACAGAGATAGGGAGGGTTGTAGGGGCTGGAGGAGGTTACAGAGATAGGGAGGGGTCTAGGGGCTGGCGGAGGTTACAGAGATAGGGAGGGCTGGAGGAGGATACAGAGATAGGGAGGGGTGTATGGGCTGGAGGAGGTTACGGAGATAGGAAGGGGTGTAGGGGCTCGAGGAGGTTACAGAGATAGGGAGGGGTGCATGGGCTGGAGGAGGTTACAGAGATAGGGAGGGTTGTAGAGCCTGGAGGAGGTTACTAGGATAGGGAGGGATGTATGGGCTGGAGGAGGCAGGGATAGGGAGTACAGGAGGGTGTTACAGATATAGCGAGGGATGTAGGGGCTGCAGGAGGTTACAGAGATAAGGAGCGGTGTAGGGGCTGGAGGAGGTTACAGAGATAGGGAGGGGTGTTGGGGCTGGCGGAGGTTACAGATATAGGGAGGGTTGTAGGGGCTGGAGGAGTTACAGAGATAGGGAGGGTTGTAGGGGCTGGAGGAGGTTACAGAGATAGGGAGGGTTGCAGGGGCTGGAGGAGGTTACAGAGATAGGGAGGGGTGTATGGTCTGGAAGAGGTTACTGGGATAGGGAGGGTTGTATGGGCTGGAGGAGGTTAGAGATAGGGAGGGCTGGGGGAGGTTACAGAGATAGGGAGGGGAGTAGGGTCTGGAGTAGGTTACAGAGATAGGGAGGGGTGTAGGGGCTGGAGGAGGTTACAGAGATAGGGATGGGTGTAGGGGCTGGAGGAGGTTACAGAGATAGGGAGGGGTGTAGGGGCTGGAGGAGGTTACAGAGATAGGGAGGGGTGTAGGGGCTGGAGGAGGTTACTGGGATAGGGAGGGATGTATGGGCTGGAGTAGGTTAGAGTTAGGGATGTCTGGGGGACGTTAAAGAGATACGGAGGGTTGTAGGGGGCTGTAGGAGGTTACAGAGATAGCGAGGGATGTAGTGGCTGGAGGAGGTTACAGAGATAGGGAGGGTTGTAGGGGCTGGAGGAGGTTACAGGGTTAGGGTGGGGTTAAGGGGGCTAGAGGAGGTTACAGAGATAGGGAGGGGTGTAGGTGTGTCGGAGATTACAGATATAGGGAGGGCTGGAGCAGGTTACACAGATAGGGAGGGCTGGAGGAGGTTTCTGGGACAGGGTGGGATGTATGGGCTGGAGGAGGTTAGAGATAGGGAGGGCTTGGGGAGGTTACAGAGATAAGGAGGGTTGTAGGGCACTGGAGGATCTTACACAGATAATGAGGGTTGTAGGGGCTGGAGGTGGTTTCAGAGATAGGGAGGGTGTAGTGGACTGGTGGAGGTTACACAGATAAGGAGGGTTGTAGGGGTTGGAGGTGGTTACAGAGATAGGGAGGGGTGTAGGGGCTAGAGGGGTTACAGAGATAGGGAGGGGTGTAGGGGCTGGAGGAAGTTACTGGGATAGGGAGGGATGTATGGGCTGTAGGATGTTAGAGATAGGGAGGACTGGGAGAGATTACAGAGATAGGGAGGGTTGTAGGGGCTGGAGGAGGTTAGAGATAGGGAGGGGTGTAGGGGCTGGAGGAGGTTACAGAGATAGGGAGGGGTGTAGGGGCTGGAGGAGGTTACAGAGATAGGGAGGGGTGTAGGGGCTGGAGGAGTTTACAGAGATAGGGAGGGGTGTAGGGGCTGTAGGAGGTTACAGAGATAGGGAGGGTTGCAGAAGGTTACAGAGATAGGGAGGGGTTTAGGGGTGGAGGAGGTTACAGAGATAGGGAGGGGTGTAGGGGCTGGAGGAGGTTACAGAGATAGGGCGGGTTGTAGGGACTGGAGGAGGTTACAGAGATAGGGAGGGGTGTAGGGGCTGGAGGAGGTTACAGAGATAGCGAGGGGTGTAGGGGCTCGAGGATGTTACAGAGATAGGGAGGGGTGTCGTGGCTGGAGGAGGTTACAGACATTGGGAGGGATGTATGGGCTGGAGGAGGTTGGAGATATGGAGGGTTGTAGGGGCTGGTCGAGGTTAGAGATAGGGAGGGCTGGAGGAGGTTACAGAGATAGGGAGGGGTGTAGGGGCTGGAGAAGGTTACAGAGATAGGGAGGGGTGTAGGGGCTGGAGGAGGTTACAGAGATAGGGAGGGGTGTAGGTGCTGGAGGAGGTTACAGAGATAGGGAGTGGTGTAGGGGCTGGAGGAGGTTACAGGGATAGGGAGGGTTGTAGGGGCTGGAGGAGGTTACAGAGATAGGGAGGGTTGCAGTGCTCGAGGATGTTACAGAGATAGGGAGGGGTGTAGGGGCTGGAGGAGGTTACAGAGATTGGGAGGGGTGTAGGGGCTGGAGGAGGTTACAGAGATAGGGAGGGATCTAGGGGCTGGAGGAGGTTACAGAGATAGGGAGGGTTGTAGGGGCTGGAGGAGGTTACAGAGATAGGGAGGGGTGTAGGGGCTGGAGGAGGTTACAGAGTTAGGGAGGGTTGTAGGGGCTGGAGGAGGTTACAGAGATAGGGAGGGTTGCAGTGCTCGAGGATGTTGCAGAGATAGGGAGGGGTGTAGGGGCTAGAGGAGGTTACAGAGATTGGGAGGGGTGTAGGGGCTGGAGGAGGTTACAGAGATAGGGAGGGATCTAGGGGCTGGAGGAGGTTACAGAGATAGGGAGGGTTGTAGGGGCTGGAGGAGGTTACAGAGATAGGGAGGGATCTAGGGGCTGGAGGAGGCTACAGAGATAGGGAGGGTTGTAGCGGCTGGATGTGGTTAGAGAGATAGGGAGGGATGTAGGGGCTGGAGGGGTTTACTGGGATAGGGAGGGGTGTAGGGGCTGGAGGGGTTTACTGGGATAGGGAGGGGCGTCGGGGCTGGAGGGGTTTACTGGGATAGGGAGGGGTGTAGGGGCTGGAGGGGTTTACTGGGATAGGGAGGGGTGTAGGGGCTGGAGGGGTTTACTGGGATAGGGAGGGGTGTAGAGGCTGGAGGAGGTTACAGAGATAGGGAGGGTTGTTGGGGTTGGAGGAGGTTACTGAGATAGGGAGGGTGTCTAGCGGCTGTAGGAGGTTACAGAGATAGGGAGGGATGTATGGGCTGGAGGAGGTTAGAGATAAGGAGGACTGGAGGAGGTTACATAGATAGGGAATGATGTAGGGGCTGGAGGATGTTACAGAGATAGGGAGGGGTTTAGCGGCTGGAGGAGGTTACAGAGATAGGGAGGGGTGTAGGGGCTGGAGGAGGTTACAGAGATAGGGAGGGATGTAGTGACTGGAGGAGGTTACAGAGATAGGGAGGGATCTAGGGGCTGGAGGAGGTTATAGAGATAGGGAGGGTTGTAGGGGCTGGAGGAGGTTACAGAGATAGGGAGGGTTGTAGGGGCTGGAGGAGGTTACAGAGCTATTGAGGGGTGTAGGGGCTGGAGGAGTTTACAGAGTTATCGAGGGGTGTCGGTGCTGGAGGAGGCTACAGAGATAGGGAGGGTTGTAGCGGCTGGATGTGGTTAGAGAGATAGGGAGGGATGTAGGGGCTGGAGGGGTTTACTGGGATAGGGAAGGGTGTAGGGGCTGGAGGAGGTTACAGAGATAGGGAGGGTTGTAGGGGCTGGAGGAGGTTACAGAGATAGGGAGGGTTGTAGGGGCTGGAGGAGGTTACAGAGATAGGGAGGGTTGTAGGGGCTGAAGGAGGTTGCAGAGATAGGGATTATTGTAGGGGCTGGAGGAGGTTTCTGAGATAGGGAGGGGTGTATGGGTTGGAGGAGGTTACAGAGATAGGGAGGTTTGTAGGGGGTGGAGGAGGTTACAGAGATATGGAGGGATGTAGGGGTTGGAGGAGGTTACAGAGATAGGGAGGGTTGTAGGGCCTGGAGGAGGTTACAGGGATAGGGAGGGGTGTCGGGGCTGGAGGAGGTTACAGAGATAGGGAGGGTTGTAGTTGCTGGGGGAGGTTACAGAGATAGGGAGGGGTGTTGGGGCTGGTGGACCCAGCGAGTTGTGGTCTGGAAGCTGTCTGCCTGCGAGCATGATGGGATCTGATTCGCTCCCCGAAGGTCTTTGTCTAATCTTTAGATCCGGCTCCCTAATCCTTGACTCCCCTCACCCCCAACCGATGGGAATCGTGTGTGTCGCTACCAGTTCCTCTGAATATGCTGAAAGCTGGTCCAATCGCTCGCTTCATCTCCAAAACTCCAGGGAATTTAACTCTCCTCGTCACTTCGCCCTCGGAGGGCGGTTATCGCTCTGATAAATCCACACCGCACTCTCTCCAGGGTCTCCATATCCTTCAGTCAACAAGTTCGATGGGCTGAATGACCTCATTCCACTCCCATGTTGGAAAGTGCGGAGAGACCCACGCGCCTGATCGACTGTCAAATATTTCGGACACCTCTGATCTTCCGGATGATTTCCATCTCCATGTCCATACAGTCCGCGATATAGCAGCTCATCTCACCCACACCCTGCCCCATCCCACCACCCACACTCACTCCCACTCTACACAATCCCAACGGACCCAAACCCCTTCCCATTCACTCCCACTGTAGACAATCCCAATGGACCCAAACCCCATCCCGTTCACTCCCACTGTACACAATCCCAACGGACCCAACCCCCTTCCCGTTCACTCCCACTGTACACAATCCCAACGGACCCAAACCCCTTCCCGTTCACTCCCACTGTACACAATCCCAACGGACCCAAACCCCTTCCCGTTCACTCCCACTGTACACAATCCCAATGGACCCAAACCCCTTCCCGTTCACTCCCACTGTACACAATCCCAATGGCACCAAACCCCTTCCCCTTCACTCCCACCGGACACAATCCCAATGGACCCAAATCCCTTCCCGCTCACTCCCACTGTACACAATCCCAATGGCCCCAAACACTTTCCCGTTCACTCCCTTGAGGTTTGCCTTGTTGATGGTTGACACCGTGAAGATTCTGAGCCGGTTGTTAGGATCCCTTTTATTAAGCGTGCGCTGCATTTATCTGCACAGTCTGCCTGCTATTTACATCAGGCTAAGCAGCAAGGGTATTGGACAGGTAACTCTCCCGAGTGACAGATCAGTCAGGGATCGACAGGAGTCCTGGGCCTCTGCGAATTGCATTGTCACCCCCTGCTCCTGCCCCCCATGCCTGGCTCTTGCCAGAGGGTCACTGCAGCACAGAAGGAGACCACTCGACCCATCAAGGCTGTGTTGAATGATACACCCTGTACCCCGCCTGCTCATCTTTTCCCCCACCCGAGCCTCCATCTTTGATAACTGTGACCAGAATGAGACTGGGTTAGATCTACGTGTTCCTTCATATTCCCCATGCTATCCCACCATCCCCTCAAATGGGGGGTGGGGGGGCATCCTGGTCTGTTCACAAGAAACAGGAGGAGGCCATTCAGCCCCTCCATCTTGCTCCACCCTTAATCCAGCCTGTGGCTGATCATCCACCTCAACTCCACCTTAATCCAGCCTGTGGCTGATCTTCTCCCTCAACTCCACCTTAATCCAGCCTGTGGCTGATCTTCTCCCTCAACTCCACCTTAATCCAGCCTGTGGCTGATCATCCACCTCAACTCCACCTTAATCCAGCCTGTGGCTGATCATCCACCTCAACTCCACTTTAATCCAGCCTGTGGCTGATCATCCACCTCAACCCCACCTTAATCCAGCCTGTGGCTGATCATCCACCTCAACTCCACCTTAATCCAGTCTGTGGCTGATCATCCACCTCAACTCCACCTTAATCCAGCCTGTGGCTGATCATCCACCTCAACTCCACCTTAATCCAGCCTGTGGCTGATCATCCACCTCAACTCCACCTTAATCCAGCCTGTGGCTGATCTTCTCCCTCAACTCCACCTTAATCCAGCCTGTGGCTGATCATCCACCTCAACTCCACCTTAATCCAGCCTGTGGCTGATCTTCCCCCTCAACTCCACCTTAATCCAGCCTGTGGCTGATCATCCACCTCAACTCCACCTTAATCCAGCCTGTGGCTGATCATCCACCTCAACTCCACCTTAATCCAGCCTGTGGCTGATCTTCTCCCTCAACTCCACCTTAATCCAGCCTGTGGCTGATCATCCACCTCAACTCCACCTTAATCCAGCCTGTGGCTGATCTTCTCCCTCAACTCCACCTTAATCCAGCCTGTGGCTGATCATCCCCCTCAACTCCACCTTAATCCAGCCTGTGGCTGATCATCCACCTCAACTCCACCTTAATCCAGCCTGTGGCTGATCTTCTCCCTCAACTCCACCTTAATCCAGCCTGTGGCTGATCTTCTCCCTCAACTCCACCTTAATCCAGCCTGTGGCTGATCATCCACCTCAACTCCACCTTAATCCAGCCTGTGGCTGATCTTCTCCCTCAACTCCACCTTCCCGCACTCTCCCCACATCCCTCAATCCCCTCCGTGTTCAAAAGTCCCTCGATCTCCCAGTCTTGAACCTACTCGATGACGGATCACCCACCGCTCTCTGGGGTAGAGAGTTCCAAAGATTCACAACCCTCCCGAGTGAAGACATTTCTCCTTCATCTCAGCCCAGAATGGCCGACCCCTTCTCCTGAGACTGGGACCCCCCGTGTTCTAGACTCTCCAGCCCGGGGAGGAGGGAGAGAGAGGGAGGGGAAACAGCCTCTCAGCATCGACCCTGTCAAAGCCCTTCAGAATTTTCTTCGTGTCAGTGAGGTGACCTCTCGTTCTCCCAAACTGCAGGGAATAGAGACCCATTCGACTCAATCTCTCCTCCTGGGACAATCCGTCCCATCCCAGGGACCAGTCTAGTGAACCTTCATTACCCTCCCTCTAGGGCAGGGATGTCCTTCCTCAGGTAAGGAGACCCAAACCGGACCCAGAGCTCCGGGTGTGGTGTCACCAACGCCCTGTATCATTGTAGTTAGTCTCCTTCACTCTGAAACTCCAATCCCTTTGTGATACAGACTCACAGACCATTTCCCTTCCCTCATCGCTTGCTCTACACGCACGCTAACTTCCTGTGGCTCACATACAAGGACAGCCAGATCCCTCCGGTTGCAAACACCTCCCAGTCTCTCACTGCACAAAAGATACTCTGTTTTCTAATATTTTCAGCCAAAACTGGGGAATCTCGCACTTCCCCACATTATACTCCATCTGCTGCATTCTTGCCCACTCTCGCAACCTGTCTGTATCGCTCTGCAGCCTCTTTGTGTCCTCCTCACAGCTTTCTTTCCTGTTCAACCTTCTACCATCGTCGAAACTATACCCTCGTTCCGGATAACTTGTGAACAGCTGAGGCCCTGGCAGCTTACCCTCGGGGCATTCCACTAGTTACAGCCTGCCCCCAACTTGGAAAATAACTATCGCGGTATGTTAACGGCACAGAAGGAGGCCAGTTTGGCCTGATTATTCCGGCACCCTGTGTTCTTTTGTCCTTTAACCAATCAATCTCAGTCCTTGCTAAGATATTACACCCAATCCTGTGAACCCCGATTTTGGGCTGTGGCACATTATGGAGTTTTTAATTTGGAACGCACATACACCACATCTACTGGTTCCCCCTTATCCATCCTCCCAGTTAAAAACCTCAAAGAAATCATTTGTCGCAACACAATCCTGGTTTCATAAATCTGTGTTGACATTCCCCAATCCTTTCCGGTCTTGCTCAGGGTCCCGACACCCCTGTCTTCTAAATCGATTCCAGTGTTTATAACTTGTTTGTTCACGGGATGTGAGCTGTCGCCGGCTGGACCCAGCATTTATTGCCCATCCCTAACTGCCCCCTTGAAGGTGGTGGGTGATCTGCCCTCTTGAGCCGGTGCAGTCCCCGTGTGGTGTAGGTACACCCACGGCGCTGTTAGGGAGGGAGTTCCAGGATTTTGTCCCGTGTGGTGTAGGTACACTCACGGCGCTGTTAGGGAGGGAGTTCCAGGATTTTGTCCGTGTGGTGTAGGTACACCCACGGCGCTGTTAGGGAGGGAGTTCCAGGATTTTGTCCCTGTGTGGTGTAGGTACACCCACGGCGCTGTTAGGGAGGGAGTTCCAGGATTTTGTCCCTGTGTGGTGTAGGTACACCCACGGCGCTGTTAGGGAGGGAGTTCCAGGATTTTGTCCCGTGTGGTGTAGGTACACCCACGGCGCTGTTAGGGAGGGAGTTCCAGGATTTTGTCCCGTGTGGTGTAGGTACACCCACGGCGCTGTTAGGGAGGGAGTTCCAGGATTTTGACCCCAGTGACAGTGAAGGAACGGCCGATATATTTCCAAGTCAGGATGGTGAGGGGCTCGGAGGGGAACTTCCAGGTGGTGGGTGTTCCCCATGTGTCTGCTGCCCTCGTCCTTCTAGACGGTAGAGGTCGTGGGTTTGGGCGGCGCTGTCGAAGGAGCCTTGGCGAGTTGCTGCAGTGCATCTTGTAGATGGTACACACACTGCTGCCCCTGTGCGTCGGTGGTGGAGGGAGTGAGTGTTTGTGGATGGGGTGCCGATCGAGCGGGGGGCTGCTTTGTCCTGGACGGTGTCGAGCTTCTTGAGTGTTGTGGGAGCTGCAACTCATCCAGGCAAGTGGGGAGTATCCCATCACACTCCTGACTGGTGCCTTGTCGATGGTGGACAGGATTTGGGGGAGTCAGGAGGTGAGTGACTCTCCGCAGGATTCCCAGCCTCTGACCTGCTCTTGTAGCCACAGTATTTATATGGCTGGTCCCAGTTCAGTTTCTGGTCAATGGTAACCCCCAGGATGTTGATCCTGATTTTCCCAATGTCCGGCTCGCTTATCTGTAGCTCCCCCTCGCTCTGGCTCCCTCCCTTTCTCGAACAGCGGAGTGAGGTTTATAATCCAGGGGGACAGCAGCAGGATTGGGGGGCAGGTTCAACGCAGTTATCATCGCGGGTTGAGAGGTGGGCAGGGAAGGGGTGGGGGGTATCGGGGAGAGAAGGGGGGGAAGGGGGAGGGGGTGGGGGAACCGCATCTCCGTCCTCGATCATTCCGGAAGGGTGTCCATCTTCGGAAAGCCGAACGTTCGGAAGGCACTGTTGGTTTTCTGAGTGTTGAAGTTCCCCGCGCCGTCTGTAAGGAGAGGGCGATGGTCACGGGGTTACTGCTGGAGGCACTCGCTGTCTCAGCTCACTGCCCCCCCTCTCTCTCTATCTCCCTCTCTGACCCTGCTCTATCCCCTCTCTCTCTCTCTCTCTCTGCCCATCTCTCTCTCTCTCTCTCTGTCCCCCCTCTCTCTCTCTCTGCCTCTCTCTCTCTCTCTCTGTCCCCCCTCTCTCTCTCTCTGCCTCTCTCTCTCTCTCTCTGTCCCCCTCTCTCTCTCTCTGCCCATCTCTCTCTCGCTCTCTGACCCCCTTCACTCCCCTCTGTCTCTCTCTCTCTCTCTGCCCCCTCTCTCTCTCTCTCTGGCCCCCCTCTCTCTCTGCCCCTCTCTCTCTCTCTCTCTCTCACACCCCCGCTCTCTCTGCCCCTCCTCTCTCTCTCTCTCTTCCCCCGCTCTCTCTCTCTCTCTCACCCCCCACTCCCTCTGCTCCCCCTCTCTCTCTCTCTCTGCCCCCCTCTCTCTCTCTCTCTGCCCCTCTCTCTCTCTCTGCCCCTCTCTCTCTCTCTGCCCCCCTCTCTCTCTCTGCCCCCCCCCTCTCTATCTCTCTCTCTGTCCCCCCCCTCTCTCTCTCTCTCTCTCCCTGTCCCTCTCTCTCTCTCTCTCTCTGTCCCCCTCTCTCTCTCTCTGTCTCTCTCTCTCTCTGTCCACCTCTCTCTCTCTCTCTGTCCCCCTCTCTCTCTCTGTCCCCCTCTCTCTCTCTGTCCCCCTCTCTCTCTCTCTCTCTCTCTCTGTCCCCCTCTCTCTCTCTGACCCCCTCTCTCTCTCTCTCTCTGTCCCCCTCTCTCTCTCTGTCCCCCTCTCTCTCTCTGTCCCCCTCTCTCTCTCTCTCTGTCCCCCTCTCTCTCTCTCTCTCTCTGTCCCCCTCTCTCTCTCTCTCTGCCCCCCCTCTCTCTCTCTCTGCCTCTCTCTCTCTCTCTCTCTCTCTCCGCCCCCTCCCTCTCTCTCTCTCTCTCTGGCCTCTCTCTCTCTCTCTCTCTCTCCGCCCCCTCTCTCTCTCTCTCTCTGGCCTCTCTCTCTCTCTCTCTCTCTCTCTCTCCCTCTCTCTCTCTGCCACCTCTCTCTCTCTCTGCCCCTCTCTCTCTCTCTCTCTCTCTACCCCCTCTCTCTCTCTCTCTCTGCCCCCCCCGTCTCTCTCTCTCTCTCTCTCTCTGCACCCCCCCCTCTCTCTGCCCCCCATCTCCCTCTCTCTCTGCCCTCCCCTCTCTCTCTCTCTCTCTCTGCTCCCCCCCCTCTCTCTCTCTCTCTCTCTGCCCCCTCTCTCTCCTCCCCCTCTAATGGCACTATTGCGAGGAGGCATTTTTCCCCCGTGGTCAGTATTTACCTCTCGATCTGCATTACTGAAACACAGACCATCTGGTCCTTTCGTTTCAGCACTGTTTATGGGAGCTTGCTGTGCGCTGATTGGCTGCTGTTTGTCTTCCATGTGACAACACCTCGATGGTCAGTCAGAGACCAATTGCCAACGGAGCTTGCTGTGGGTTGGCGGTTGCTTGTAAATCTCTCATTCCTCCCTTTTCAGGCAACCCCAGGTTGGCAGCTAGCCAAAACTGCAGGAAATGATTAGGGGGGGGGGTCACTCAGAGTTCAATTGCCGCGTGGTAACGGCAATTTCTCCTTTCTCCCCGAAGCCAGCTCTTGATCCATCGAAGTGTGACGGACAAGCGCAAACCGCCAGACTTTCGCACGGCCACACCTGCTGCTCGTGTTAACCGGGTGACCGGCAGTTCTGTGGGGGGGGGGGGCGGGTTTGGGGGGTGCACACTTGTCCCCGGAGGTAGTGTTCTTCCGCGGAGGCGGGGCGGCCGTTCAGCCCCTCGCCGCGCCTCATCGCTGCAAATAAACGTGGCCGGAGGTCAGTGAGAGATCAATTGCTGCGGGGAGCCTGCCGAGACTGCCCCGCCCCGCCCTCACCGGTCTGAGGTGAGCAAGAGTTCAATCGGCGCGCATAAATGCGCACGCCGGCCAGCCTTGCTCAGGCTTGAAGTCCCGCTCCAGGGCAAGTGAAGGGGTGGTGGCCAGAGAGCAACCCGCGCACGACAAACCTCACTCACCATCTTTGTTGTACTGCGAGGCATTCATTTTGAACTTCAACATAAATAAGTGGCGGCACCGTTCCATCCTCATGTATTCTGAAAAAAGTAGGGGTGGGGAGGGGTTCATTTCAGAATCGTCCACTGTCTTGCGCTCACCGTTCTGAAATCTTTCCCCCCTCCCCCCTCTCTCTCTCTCTCTCTCTCTCTCTCTCCCTCCCCCCGCCGCCTTCCCACAATTACTTGGCAAGCCCCGCCCCCCCCCCACCCCGAAATTGAACTTCATGCCAAAAACCGACCCCCGGCCCACATTCCGGCGACTTGCGCTCAACAGCCACTGATGGCTGCCCTATTTGCATCGCTGTGCATTCCAACCCTGTTGGAGGTGGAGATCCCCACATCGGCCAGGAGAGGGAGGAAAAAAAAAACCCCCGTCAAAACCGCTGACCTCGCGGGGAGGGGGTGAGGTGGGGGGGTGCGAACGATGAGGGAACCGGCATCGTCTCCCCGGCGCTTTGATCGTTGGACGGGCAATCGACTGGGCTGGAGGAGAATCGTTTCAGCCCCGAATCGCTCGGAAAAGGTGGTCCTGGTAAAGAGAGGAGTTCCCAGCCACAATCGGATGAAGTTACAAGTGGAAGAGTGGGTTCCTCCTCTCCCTCTCTGCCCGTCTTTCTGTCTGTCCCCCTCTGTCTCTCACTCTCTCCCTCCCTGTCTCCGTCTCTATCTCCCTCTCTCCCTCTGTCTCTTTATTTGTCTCTCTCTCTCTCTCTGTCCCTCTCTCTGGCTCTTTCTCTTCATTTCTCTCGCTCTGTTTCTGTCTCTCTCTCTCTCTCTCTCTCTCCCTGTCGATTTGTCTCTCTCCCTGTAATGTGTCTCTCCCTGTCTGCCTCTCGCTCTTTCTCTCTCTGTCTGTGTATGTCTCTCTCTCTGTCTCTGCCTTTCTCTATCTCCCTCTCTCTGTCGTTGTCTCTCTCTCTTTATTTGTCTCTCTCTCTCTCTGTCTCTCTTCATTTCTCTCGCTCTGTTTCTCTCTCTCTCTCCCTGTCTATCTGTCTCTCTCTCTCTCCCTGTAATGTGTCCCTCCCTGTCTGCCTCTCGTTCTCTCTCTGTCTCTGTCTCTCTCTGTCTGTCTCTATCTCTCTGACTCTCGCTCTGTCTGTCTCTCGCTCTCTCTCTCTCTGTCTGTGTATGTCTCTCTCTCTGTCTCTGTCTTTCTCTATCTCCCTCTCTCTGTCGTTGTCTCTCTCTCTTTATTTGTCTCTCTCTCTCTGTCTCTCTTCATTTCTCTTGCTCTGTTTCTCTCTCTCTCTCCCTGTCTATCTGTCTCTCTTTCTCTCCCTGTAATGTGTCCCTCCCTGTCTGCCTCTCGTTCTCTCTCTGTCTCTGTCTCTCTCTGTCTCTATCTCTCTGTCTCTCTCTCTCTCTGTCTTTGTCTGTCTCTCGCTTGCTCTGTCTCTCGCTCTCTCTCTCTCTGTGTCTGTGTATGTCTGTCTCTCTCTGTCTCTGTCTGTCTCTATCTCCCTCTCTGTCGTTGTCTCTCTTTGTCTCTCTCTGTCTCTTTCTCTTCATTTCTCTCGCTCTGTTTCTGTCTCTCTCTCTCTCCCTGTCTATCTGTCTCTCTCTCTCTCCCTGTAATGTGTCTGTCCCTGTCTGCCTCTCGTTCTCTCTCTGTCTCTCTCTCTCTCTCTCCGTCTGTCTCTATCTCTCTCTGTCTCTCTCTGTCTCTCTCTCTGCATCTCTCTCTCTCTGCATCTCTCTCTCTCTCTCTGCATCTCTCTCTCTCTCTCTCTGCCTCTCTCTCCCTCTCTGCCTCTCTCTCTCTCTCTCTGCCTCTTTCTCTCACTCTGCCTCTCTCTCTCTCTCTGCCTCTCTTTCTCTGCCTCTCTCTCTCTGCCCCTCTCTCTCTGCCCCTCTCTCTCTCTCTCTCTCTCTCTCTGCTTCTCTCTCTCTCTCTCTCCCTGAATATCTGTCTCTCTCTCTTTCCCTGTAATGTATCTCTCCCTGTCTGCCTCTCGTTCTCTCTCTGGCTCTGTCTCTCTTTGTCTGTCTCTATCTCTCTGTCTCTTTCTCTCTCTGTCTCTGTCTGTCTCTATCTCCCTCTGTCTCTCTGTCATTGTCTCTCTTTATTTGTCTCTCTCTGTCTCTTTCTCTTCATTTCTCTCGCTCTGTTTCTGTCTCTCTCTCTCTCTCCCTATAATGTGTCTCTCCCTGTCTGCCTCTCGCTCTCTCTCTGTCTCTGTCTGTCTCTATCTCTCTGTCACTCTCTCTCTCTCTGCCTCTCTCTCTGTGTCTCTGTCTCTCTCTCTCTCTGTGTCTCTCCCTCTCTCTCTCTCTGTGTCTCAGTATGTCTGTCTCTGTCTCTGTCTCTCTCTGTCTCTCTCGCCTATTGACACATTAGTGGAGTGAGCAGATAGGTGGCAGATGCAGTTCAGTGCGGATAAGTGTGAGGTGATGCACTTTCGTACAAAGAACATGGAGAGACAGTAGAAAATAAAGGATATTATTCCAAAGGGTGTGCAGGAGCACAGTGTCCTGGGTGTCTATAAACTTCAGTCATAAGAGGTGACAGAACAGGTAGAGAGAGCTGTTTCTGAAAAGAGCTCGGCTTCCTTCATAGAGGCAAAGAGCAGGGAGGGTATGTAAGACACTGGTTAGACCTCAGCTGGAGTATTGTGCACAGTTCTGGGCACCACACGATAGGAAGGATGTAAACACATTGGAGAGAGAGAGAGAGAGTGCGGAAGAGGTTTACGAGAACGGTTCCAGGGATGAGATACCTCCGGTTACGTTAAGATTGGAGAGGTTGGGGACTTCTCTCACGGAGAGGAGAAGGCTGAGAGGTGCTCAGAATCACGAGGAGGGGGCTGGACAGAGCAGAGGGGGAGAAGCTCGCAAAGGGATGGAGAGCGGGAGCGCGTGGGGCTGGAGTGGAGGGTCAATGGGGGGGAACGCAAGAGGAGGCGAAGCTCTCTCAACGTGGTGAGGGGTTGGGGTTCTGGAGGTCGCTGCCTGGGAACACAGAGGGAGCAGGTCCCAGAGGGGCAGTCCACAAGGCGTTGGGCGGTTACTGAAATAGAAACAAAGTGCGGGAACGTGGGGAGAAGGAAGCAGATTGGCACCAAATTAAAACGCTGAGAGCCAGTGCGGAGACGATGGGCTGAGTGGCCTCTTTTTACACCGTGACGATTCTGTGATCTCTCTCTCTAGCCTGCCTCTCTCTCTCCCTCTCGCCCGACTCTCTCTCCCCCTCTTGCCCGACTCTCTCACCCCCTCTCGGCTGCCTCTCTCCCTCTCGCCCGACTCACTCTCCACCTCTCGCCCGACTCTCTCCACCTCTCGCCCGACTCTCCCTCCCCCTCTCGCCCGACTCTCTCTCCCTCTCGCCCGACTCTTTCTCCCCCTCTCGCCCGACTCTGTCTCCCCCTCTCGGCCGACTCTGTCTCCCCCTCTTGCCCGACTCTGTCTCCCCCTCTTGCCCGACTCTGTCTCCCCCTCTCGCCCGAATCTTTCTCCCCCTCTCGCCCGACCCTTTCACCCCCTCTCGCCCGACTCTCTCTCCCCCTCTCGCCCGACTCTCTCTCCCCCCTCGCCCGACTCTCTCTCCCCCTCTCGCCCGACTCTCTCTCCCCCTCTCGCCCGACTCTCTCTCCCCCTCTCGCCTGACTCTCCCTCCCCCTCTCGCCCGACTCTCTCTCCCCCTCTCGCCCGACTCTCTCTCCCCCTCTCGCCCGACTCTCTCTCCCCATCTCGCCTGACCCTCTCTCCCCCTCTCGACCGACTCTCTCTCCCCCTCTCGCCCGACTCTCTCTCCCCCCTCGCCCGATTCTCTCTCGCCCGACGCTCTCTCCCCCTCTTGCCTGACACTATCTCCCCCTCTCGCCTGACACTATCTCCCCCTCTCGCCCGACTCTCTCTCCCCCTCTCGCCCGACTCTCTCTCCCCCTCTCGCCCGACTCTCTCTCCCCTTCTCGCCCGACTCTCTCTCCCCCTCTCGCCCGACTCTCTCTCCCCCTCTCGCCCGACTCTCTCTCCCCCTCTCGCCTGACTCTCTCTCCCCCGTCTTGCCCGACTCTCTCTCCCCACCTCGCCCGACTCTCTCTCACCCTCTCGCCTGACTCTCTCCCCCCCCTCGACCGACTCTCTCTCCCCCGACTCTCTCACCCCCTCTCGCCCGACTCTCTCACCCCCTCTCGCCTGACTCTCTCTCTCCCACTCGCCCGACTCTCTCTCCCTCTCGCCCGACTCATTCTGTGCCTCTCACCCTCTCCCTCTCGCCCGACTCTCTCTCTCTCCCTCTCGCCCGACTCTCTCGCTTTCCCTCTCGCCCGAATCTCTCCCTTTCCCTCTCGCCCGACTCTCTCCTTTCCCTCTCGCCCGACTCTCTCCCTTTCCCTCTCGCCCGACTCTCTCTCACCCTCTCGCCCGACGCTCTCTCCCCCTCTCGCCCGACTCCCTCTCCCACTCTCGCCCGACTCTCTGTCCCCCTCTCGCCCGACTCTCTCTCCCCCTCTCGCCCGACTCTCTCTCCCCCTCTCGCCCGACACTCTCTCCCCCTCTCGCCCGACTCTCTCTCCCCATCTCGCCCGACTCTCTCTCCCCATCTCGCCCGACCCTCTCTCCCCATCTCGCCCGACCCTCTCTCCCCATCTGCGCCCGACTCTCTCTCCCCCTCTCGCCCGACTGTCTCTCGCCCGATTCTCTCTCGCCGGACTCTCTCTCCCCCTCTCGCCGGACTCTCTCTCCCCCTCTCGCCGGACTCTCTCTCCCCCTCTCGCCCGACTCTCTCTCCCCCTCTCGCCCGACTCTCTCTCCCCCTCTCGCCCGACTCTCTCTCCCCCTCTCGCCCGACTCGCTCACCCCCTCTCGCCCGACTCTCTCTCCCCCTCTCGCCGGACTCTCTCTCCCCCTCTCGCCCGACTCTCTCTCCCCCTCTCGCCCGACTCTGTCTCCCCCTCTCGCCCGACTCGCTCACCCCCTCTCGCCCGACTCGCTCACCCCCTCTCGCCCGACTCTCTCTCCCCCTCTCGCCCGACTCTCTCTCCCCCTCTCGCCCGACTCTCTCTCCCCCTCTCGCCCGACTCTCTCTCCCCCTCTCGCCCGACTCTCTCTCGCCCTCTCGCCCGACTCTCTCTCTCCCTCTCGCCCGACTCTCTCTCCCCCTCTCGCCCGACTCTCTCCACCCCTCGCGCCCGACTCTCTCACCCCCTCTCGCCCGACTCTCTCTCCCCCTCTCGCCCGACTCTCTCTCCCCCCTCGCCCGATTCTCTCTCGCCCGACTCTCTCTCCCCCTCTCGCCTGACACTATCTCCCCCTCTTGCCTGACACTATCTCCCCCTCTCGCCCGACTCTCTCTCCCCCTCTCGCCCGACTCTCTCTCCCCCTCTCCCTCGACTCTCTCTCCCCCGACTCTCTCTCCCCACTCTCGCCCGACTCACTATGCCCCGACTCTCTCTAACCCCCTCTCGCCCGACTCTCTCTCCCCCTCTCGCCCGACTCTCGCTCCCTCTCTCGCCCGACTCTCTCTCCCCCTCTCGCCCGACTCTCTCTCTTTCCCTCTCGCCCGACTCTCTCTCCCTCTCGCCCGACTCTCTCTCCCTCTCGCCCGACTCACTCTCTGCCTCTCCCCCCTCCCTCTCGCCCGACTCTCTCTCTCCCTCTCGCCCGACTCTCTCCCTCTCGCCCGACTCTCTCTCCCTCTCGCCCGACCCTCTCTCCCTCTCGCCCGACCCTCTCTCCCTCTCGCCCGACTCACTCTCTGCCTCTCCCCCCTCCCTCTCGCCCGACTCTCTCTCTCTCTCTCGCCCGACTCTCTTTCAATCTCGCCCGACTCTCTCTCCCTCTCGCCCGACTCTCTCTTCTCCCTCTCGCCCGACTCTGTCTCTCTCCCTCTCGCCCGACTCTCTCTACCCCTCTCGCCCGACTCTCGCTCCCTCTCTCGCCCGACTCTCTCTCCCCCTCTCGCCCGTCTCTCTCTCCCTGTCGCCCAACTCTCACTCCCTCTCGCCCGACTCTCTCTCCCTCTCGCCCGACTCTCTCTCCCAATCGCCCGACTCTCTCTCCCTCTCGCCCAACTCTCTCTCCCTCTCGCCCGACTCTCTCTCCCTCTCGCCCGACTCTCTCTCCCTCTCGCCCGACTCTCTCTCCCTCTCGCCCGACTCTCTCTCCCTCTCGCCCGACTCTCTCTCCCTCTCGCCCGACACTCTCTCCCTCTCGCCCGACTCACTCTCTGCCTCTCCCCCCTCCCTCTCGCCCGACTCTCTCTCTCTCTCTCGCCCGACTCTCTCTCCCCCTCTCGCCCGACTCTCTCTACCCCTCTCGCCCGACTCTCTCTCCCCCTCTCGCCCGACTCTCTCTCCCCCCTCGCCCGACTCTCTCTCCCCCTCTCGCCCGACTCTCTCTCCCCCTCTCGCCCGACTCTCTCTCCCCCTCTCGCCCGACTCTCTCTCCCCCTCTCGCCCGACTCTCTCTCCCCCTCTCGCCCGACTCTCTCTCCCCCTCTCGCCCGACTCTCTCTCCCCCCTCTCGACCGACTCTCTCTCCCCCGTCTTGCCCGACTCTCTCTCCCCATCTCGCCCGTCTCTCTCTCACCCTCTCGCCTGACTCTCTCCCCCCCCGACCGACTCTCTCTCCCCCGACTCTCTCTCCCCCTCTCGCCCGACACTCTCTCCCCCTCTCGCCTGACTCTCTCTTACCCTCACGCCCGACTCTCTCTCCCTCTCGCCCGACTCACTCTGTGCCTCTCACCCTCTCCCTCTCGCTCGACGCTCTCTCTCCCTCTCGCCCGACTCTCATCATTTCCCTCTCGCCCGTCTCTCTCCCTTTCCCTCTCACCCGAATCTCTCCCTTTCCCTCTCGCCCGACTCTCTCCCTTTCCCTCTCGCGCTACACTCTCTCCCCCTCTCGCCTGACTCCCTCTCCCACTCTCGCCCGACTCTCTGTCCCCCTCTCGCCCGACTCTCTCTCCCCCTCTCGCCCGACTCTCTCTCCCCCTCTCGCCCGACTCTCATCATTTCCCTCTCGCCCGTCTCTCTCCCTTTCCCTCTCGCCCGAATCTCTCCCTTTCCCTCTCGCCCGACTCTCTCCCTTTCCCTCTCGCGCTACACTCTCTCCCCCTCTCGCCTGACTCCCTCTCCCACTCTCGCCCGACTCTCTGTCCCCCTCTCGCCCGACTCTCTCTCCCCCTCTCGCCCGACTCTCTCTCCCCCTCTCGCCCGACTCTCTCTCCCCCTCTCGCCCGACTCTCTCTCCCCCTCTCGCCCGACTCTCTCTCCCCCTCTCGCCCGACTGTCTCTCGCCCGATTCTCTCTCGCCCGACTCTCTCTCCCCCTCTCGCCCGACTCTCTCTCCACCTCTCACCCGACTCTCTCTCCACCTCTCGCCCGACTCTCTCTCCCCCTCTCGCCCGACTCTGTCTCCCCTTCTCGCCCGACGCTCTCTCCCCCTCTCGCCCGACGCGCTGTGCCCCTCTCGCCCGACGCTCTGTGCCCCTCTCACCCGACACTCTGTGCCTCTCTCGCCCGACGCTCTGTGCCCCTCTCACCCGACGCTCTCTTCCCCTCTCGCCCGAAGCTCTCTCCACCTCTCGCACGACTCTCTCTCCCCCTCTCCCTCGACTCTCTCTCCCCCGACTCTCTCTCACCCCTCTCGCCCGACTCACTATGCCCCCGACTCTCTCTCCCCCCTCTCGCCCGACTCTCTCACCCCCTCTCGCCCGACTCTCGCTCCCTCTCTCGCCCGACTCTCTCTCCCCCTCTCGCCCGACTCTCTCTCCCTGTCGCCCAACTCTCTCTCCCTCTCGCCCGACTCTCTCTCCCTCTCGCCCGACTCTCTCTCCCTCTCGCCCGACTCTCTCTCCCTCTCGCCCGACTCTCTCTCCCTCTCGCCCGACACTCTCTCCCTCTCGCCCGACTCACTCTCTGCCTCTCCCCCCTCCCTCTCGCCCGACTCTCTCTCCCTCTCGCCCGACTCTCTCTTCTCCCTCTCGCCCGAATCTGTCTCTCTCCCTCTCGCCCGACTCTCGCTCCCTCTCTCGCCCGACTCTCTCTCCCCCTCTCGCCCGACTCTCTCTCCCTGTCGCCCAACTCTCACTCCCTCTCGCCCGACTCTCTCTCCCTCTCGCCCGACTCTCTCTCCCTCTCGCCCGACTCTCTCTCCCGCTCGCCCGACTCTCTCTCCCTCTCGCACGACTCTCTCTCCCTCTCGCCCGACTCTCTCTCCCTCTCGCCCGACTCTCTCTCCCTCTCGCCCGACTCTCTCTCCCTCTCGCCCGACTCTCTCTCCCTCTCGCCCGACACTCTCTCCCTCTCGCCCGACTCACTCTCTGCCTCTCCCCCCTCCCTCTCGCCCGACTCTCTCTCTCTCTCTCTCGCCCGACTCTCTCCCTCTCGCCCGACTCTCTCTCCCTCTCGTCCGACTCTCGCTCCCTCTCGCCCGACCCTCTCTCCCTCTCGCCCGACTCACTCTCTGCCTCTCCCCCCTCCCTCTCGCCCGACTCTCTCTCTCTCTCTCGCCCGACTCTCTTTCCCTCTCGCCCGACTCTCTCTCCCTCTCGCCCGAATCTCTCTTCTCCCTCTCGCCCGACTCTGTCTCTCTCCCTCTCGCCCGACTCTCTCTCTCCCTCTCGCCCGACTCTCTCTCTCTCCTCTCGCCCGACTCTCTCTCTCTCCCCTGTCTCCCGACTCTCTCTCCCCCTCTCGCCCGACTCTCTCTCCCCCTCTCGCCCGACTCTCTCTCTCTCCCTCTCGCCCGACTCTCTCTCGCCCGACTCTCTCTCCCCCTCTCGCCCAACTCTCTCTCCCCCTCTCGCCTGAATCTCTCTTCCCCTCTCGCCTGACACTCTCTCCCCCTCTCGCCCGACTCTCTCTCCACCTCTCGCCCGACTCTCTCTCCCCCCTCGCCCGACTCTCTCTCCCCCTCTCGCCCGACTCTCTCTCCCCCTCTCGCCCGACACTCTCTCCCCCTCTCGCCCGACTCTCTCTCCCCCTCTCGCCCGACTCTCTCTCCCCTTCTTGCCCGACTCTCACGCCTCTCGCCCGACTCTCTCTCTCTCCCTCTCGCCCGACTCTCTCTCCCCCTCTCGCCCGATTGTCTCTCGCCTGATTCTCTCTTCCCCTCTCGCCCCACTCTCTCTCCCCCTCTCGCCCGACTCTGTCTCCCCCTCTCGCCCGACTCTGTCTCCCCCTCTCGCCCGACTCTCTCTCCCCCTCGCGCCCGACTCTCTCTCCCCCTGTCGCCCGACTCTCTCTCTCCTCTCGCCCGACTCTCTCTCCCCCTCTCGCCCGACTCTCTCTCTTTCCCTCTCGCCCGACTCTCTCTCCCTCTCGCCCGACTCTCTCTCCCCCCTCTCGCCCGACTCTCTCTCCCCCTCTCGCCCGACTCTCTCTCCCCCTCTCGCCCGACTCTCTCTCCCCCTCTCGCCCGACTCTCTCTCCCTCTCGCCCGACTCTCTCTCAACCTCTCCCCCTATTCTCTCACCGCCTCTCGCCCGACGCTCTGTCCCCCCCTCTCGCCCGACTCTGTCCCGCCCTCTCGCCCGACTCTGTCCCCCGCCTCTCGCCCGACGCTCTGTCCCCCCCCCTCGCCCGACTCTGTCCCCCCCTCTCGCCCGACTCTGTCCCCCCCTCTCGCCCGACTCTGTCCCCCCCTCTCGCCCGACTCTGTCCCCCCCTCTCGCCCGACTCTGTCCCCCCCTCTCGCCCGACTCTGTCCCCCCCTCTCGCCCGACTCTGTCCCCCCCCTCGATCGACTCTGTCTCCCCCTCTCGCCCGACTCTCTCCCCCTCTCGCCCGACTCTGTCCCCCCATCTCGCCCGACTCTGTCCCCCCCTCTCGCCCGACTCTGTCCCCCCCTCTCGCCCGACTCTGTCCCCCCCTCTCGCCCGACTCTGTCCCCCCCTCTCGCCCGACTCTGTCCCACCCTCTCGCCCGACTCTGTCTCCCCCTCTCGCCCGACTCTGCCACCCCCTCTCGACCGACTCTGTCTCCCCCTCTCGCCCGACTCTCTCTCCCCCTCTCGCCCGACTCTCTCTCCCCCTCTCTCCCGACTCTCTCTCCCTCTCGTCCGACTCTCTCTCCCTCTCGTCCGACTCTCTCTAGCTCTCGCCCGACCCTAGCTCCCTCTCGCCCGACTCACTCCCTGCCTCTCCCCCCTCCCTCTCGCCCGACTCTCTCTCTCACTCTCGCATGACTCTCTTTCCCTCTCGCCCGACTCTCTATCCCCCTCTCGACCGACTCTCTCTCCCACTCTCGCCCGACGCTCTCTCCCCCTCTCGCCCGACTCTCTCTCCCCCTCTCGCCCGACTCTCTCTCCCCCTCTCGCCCGACTCTCTCACCCCCTCTCGCCCGACTCTCTCTCTCCCCCTCTCGCCCGACTCTCTCTCCCCCTCTCGCCCGACTCTCTCTCCCCCTCTCGCCCGACTCTCTCTCCCCCTCTCGCCCGACTCTCTCTCCCTCTCGCCCGACTCTCTCTCCCTCTCGCCCGACTCTCTCTCCCTCTCGCCCGACTTACTCTCTGCCTCTCTTCGACTCTCTCTCCCTCTCGCCCGACTCTCTCTCCCTCTCGCCCGACTCTCTCTCCCTCTCGCCCGACTCTCTCTCCCTCTCGCCCGACTCTCTCTCCCTCTCGCCCGAACTCTCTCTCCCTCTCGCCCGACTCTCTCTCCCTCTCGCCCGACTCTCTCTCCCTCTCGCCCGACTCTCTCTCCCTCTCGCCCGACTCTCTCTCCCTCTCGCCCGACTCTCTCTCAACCTCTCCCACTATTCTCTCACCGCCTCTCGCCCGACGCTCTGTCCCCCCCTCTCGCCCGACTCTGTCCCCCCTCTCGCCCGACTCTGTGCCCCCCTCTCGCCCGACTCTGTCCCCCCCTCTCTCCCGACTCTGTCCCCCCCTCTCGCCCGACTCTGTCCCCCCCCTCGCCCGACTCTGTCCCCCCCTCTCGCCCGACTCTGTCCCCCCCTCTCGCCCGACTCTGTCCCCCCCTCTCGCCCGACTCTGCCAAACCCTCTCGCCCGACTCTGTCTCCCCCTCTCGCCCGACTCTCGTCCCCCCCTCTCGCCCGACTCTGTCCCCCCCTCTCGCCCGACTCTGTCCCCCCCCTCGCCCGACTCTGTCTCCCCCTCTCGCCCGACTCTGCCACCCCCTCTCGACCGACTCTGTCTCCCCCTCTCGCCCGACTCTCTCTCCCCCTCTCGCCCGACTCTCTGACCCCACTCGCCCGACTCTCTCTCCCCCTCTCGCCCGACTCTCTCTCCCCCTCTCGCCCGACTCTCGCTCCCCCTCTCGCCCGACTCTCTCTCCCCCTCTCGCCCGACTCTCTCTC